>NW_006282396.1:1658542-1664091 GCF_000327345.1 Myotis davidii
CTCCCCGGGGGAGGGGCCCTAAGCCAGCAGGTGGTCATCCCCCGAGGGGTCCCAGACTGCTAGAGGGCATATGCCAGGCTGAGGGATTCCCCCCCACGAGTGCACAAATTTTTTTGTGCATGGGGTATATTTATATATAATTTGTATTGATTTCAGAGAAGAAGAGAGAGGGAGAGGGAGAGAGAGATGGAAAATCAATGATGAGAGAGAATCATTGATAGGCTGCCTCCTGAATGACCCCCACTGGGGACTGAGCCAGAAACCCAGGCAAAAACCCAGGCAAAAGCCCTTGACTGGAATGGAACTCAGGACCCTTCAGTCCACAGGCCGATGATCTATTCACTGAGCCAAACTGGATTGGGTGCATGTATTAACTTTTAAAATCAAAATAAGTGAAATAAGTATATGAATAAACACATAGTAATATAATTAAAGTTTTTGGTGAAATGCATGGTTTTATAGTATAATATTAAATAATATTAAAACCAAGATAGTCAGAAAATCTGAGAAAAGATAATTAAAATGGGAGAAATCCCAGAAGGGATTACTGGTTAGCTCATTCGATTCACTAAGCCACAGATAATTCTAATGTTATTTGAATAATTTTAGAGGATTGAAAAAGATGTCAAATTTTTCAATCCATGTTTAAATGCCATAATGACTTAGAAAAAAAAGTAGGTGTATTTCCCCTCTCTCTGTGTCTGTATGTAAAAAAAATATATATTTAAAGTGCAATTATAATTCTTGGAAAAAATATTACTAAAACTGAATTTTAACACAATAAATATAACAGTTATATGTATTACAAACCAATAGTCAACATTAAGTGATTAAATCTAGATTATTTTTTCTGAAGTCAAAGTATGTTGACCTTTAGTATTAGTAGTCATTGTTCTGAAAGTCATAGCTAATGCAAGAAACCAGGACAAAGACAGGAGTATTCACCTGTCTGTGGAAAAAAAAGAAATAATACACACATATACCCATACATGAACCAAAACTATTATAAAAATATGAACAAAATACATGGAAAGTGATTAATCAAAAACCATTTTTCATAAATATGAGAAAATAACATGATTAGGCAAAACATAAACACAATGGCCAGAAAAACTTTGAAAAAATATTTTGGTTCAGAAATAGTCTAAGTTAAAATTAATAAAGAATACAATTCATTTTTTTCTATCATATTAGAAAGTATGTTTTGATTATTGACAGCTAAAAATAAACACTTTTATGTTTGTAGTAAGTGTCATACTACTGTTTTTATTATCATTTATTTTTTATGAGGAGGTGAGGAAATTTAGCTTTATGTTTCTAAAGCCTTAAGATTTTACATAAGAATTGATATAGCTTTTCCATATTTCAGAGATATAATAATAAAATACTCATACATATTGGTAAAGTTCAACACCATGTTGTTTATAATAGTGATAAAATGTAGACGAAGTCAATATTCAACAAAAACTAGAGGTTTGTAACATAGGTTAATGGAAATGAATATTTAATGAAGCCCTTTTAGCCAGAGCATGTTACCAATATTACATCACTTAAAAATTTTCATTGTTATATTTAGTATTTTAAATTTCTGAAAGCATATGTTAATATATATTTTTATAATACTTCAATAACTAATATATTTTATTACATATTCATTGCAGATTATGTTTTTGTTAAAATTAACTTGTGTAATACAATCAAAATTATGTTACAAATATAAATGCTAAAGCATTTGGGTAAGAAAAATAATTTTAGTCCTGGTCGGTTTTGCTCACGGGGTAGAGCATTGGCCTGTGGACTTCAGGGTCTCAGGTTCGATTCTAGTCAAGGGCATGTACCTAGGTTGCGGGATCCTCCCCAGCCCAGGCCCTGGTCATTGAAGCACATGCAGAAAGCAACCAGTCCATATGTTCCTCTCACATTGATATTTCTCTCTGTCTTTCCCTCTCTCTTCCACTCTCTCTAAAAATCAACGGAAAAAAGTGTCCTCAGGTGAGGATTTAAAAACACACACCCACACAAAAAACAACCCAGCAACCCAGAAATCATTTTAGTCAATGCATATCAGATAAAATTTTATGGATTTAGTAAGAGTTGATATGGAATTAAAAAGAAACTTGCATAAGCTAAATAACCCTAACTCTGTGACCAGAATAGAAATTCACTTTATTTGGAGGAAAAGGGGTGGGATAGTGGCTTTTTAAGCAGTAGACAACCCAACCAGTTAGATATTTAGGAATTATTAGTTGTTCTCTAATATTTGTTTTCTTGGCTATAATATGAAATACTTGGAAGAAATAAGTTTATGTTAAATTTCAGGTCTGCCATACAGAGTATCTCTATAATATCAAAAGTCAGTGCAAGTAAAATTTTCCTCTGATCCTTCTTTACTGTCCTCCAAGGTTTATTGGAATTTAACATGTTTTTCCTGTGTCTAAGTGAAACTCAATAATCTTACAGGCATCTGTATCACATAGTATATATTTAAATTGTTTCATATATTAAAAACTAAAATACAATTATGCTATTAAAAAGGTTTGAGTAATGTATATATTAGAAAAAAAGATTTAAAATTACTAATCTAAGTTTCCAACCTAGGAAAGTAGTGACAGAAGAGCAATTTAATATTAAATTAAGCAGAAGAAAATAAATAATACAAATTAGGACAGAAATTCATGACATTGACAACAGGAAAACAACACAGAAAATCATTAAAACCAAAATTTAGGTCTTTCAGAAGATCCATAAAATTGATGAATGTCTAGCTAAGCTAACCAAGACAAAAAGAGGAAAAGACACAGATTACCAATGCCAATAAATGAAGATGAGTACTCACGACTTATCCCACAGTCATTCAAAGAATAATAGAGGAATACTATGAACAGGTTTTTGTTTTGTTTTTCAATTGTGGGTGCTGCTTTATTTATAAAGGTGCTGGCTAGCCAGCAGCTGGCTATGCCAGCCAGGTCCACAGACTGCCATGGGGCATAGGGGTGGGGTCACAGCTCAGCCTTGGTGGGCAAGGCTGACTTGGCCTTGCCATGGGTGCAATGATCCCTCCCGGGGCTCACATGGGGACCCTGCTAGGTGGTAGCAGGGTAAACAGTTCTGTGGCCACAAATTTTATAATTTAGAAAACAATGAACCAATTCCTCAAGAGATACAAATTCAAAGAAGGGAAAAGAGATCATCTGAATCATATTATATTCAGTTAGAAATAGAACCAATAATTAATGACCTTGTGTTAGGCCCAGATAGTTTCATTGGCGAATTCTACCAAACATTTAAGGATAAAATGTTATGAATTCTTCACAAGCTATTCCAGAAAAATAGCAACAGAGGTAACAATTCTTAACTCATTTTCTGAGGGCAGTATTATGCTAACACTAAAACTGAATTAAGATATTACTAAAAAAGAAAAAGAAAACTACATACCAATATCTCTCATGAATATAGATGCAAAAATCCTTAATAAAATATTATCAAATCAAATTAAAATGTGATGAAAAGAATTACACTCCATACCCAAATGGGATTAATTTCAACTATTCAAGCCTAGTACACCATTCAAAAATCAATTAATGTAATCCACCACATCAATAGGATAAAAGGGGAAAAATCAAATGATCATATCAATATATTTAATTTCTAATCACTTACCTTGGGGCTACGTAAACTGTTTCCATATTTTAGTACCTGAAGTAAATACATATTTACATAACTCCAAAATTATCGCAATTTGCAAATCAAAAATAATTTTCAGAACTGACTTGGGTCTCTTGTATTTGAAGTCACATTTGATAAGGCTTAATCATACTAAATTTTTTTTAATTTTTAAAAATAAAATATTATTACATTCTTTAATTGTAAAATACATAGAACTTGAAAATAAATTTATGTAAGCAAACATTTTGATAAAATGTCATCACCATTACACAAATTGTTCTTGCTTATTTAGGACAGAAACTATGCCAATACAAGTACAAATTATCATCCCTATATGTACATCAGAGAATCTAACCTTGCTTTTGTACAAGCCCATTGTACCATGTCCTTAGGGATGGTTGAAGTCATATATACACAGCCTGGCTTCAAAATCAAATTACAAATTAGTTTCCTGGCAGCTCTACCTGGGGCAAGAGTAGGCTTCAAATTGTCATGGCTATGTGCGTGCCCACAGTTTCAGGAAAGGTGAAATCTATACTAGGATTGACAAGGGGTTCTAAGGCAGAGGTGATCATTCCAAATCCAAGATCTCTTGACAGATTTTATAACCAATGGCAATAAATATTTTGAACTTTGTAAAATAAAATTGAATTAAAAGCAATAAGGAAGAAGAAAGAGGAGAAGAAAGGGTGAGGAGGAGAAAGAAGGAAGAGGAAGCGGCAGGTGAAATGGAAGTAGAGGAGAATGGGTTTGGACTGGAGAAAGAGTAGAAAGGAGACCAAAAAGATTGGATTGGGAGTATTACCTGAGTGTATGTATCTTTGTATCTGTTATGTGTTTTTACTATAGATGCTGCCCTCAGATTTATACTTCACTTGGTAATAAAAGAAAAAATATCATTGCATCATTTTTAGAAGCTTTTAAACATGCATAAGCTTCTTTCATACCTGAAAAGGAAAGAAGCAAGCAATTAGCTTGTTGCAAACACATGCAACAAGACAACCCCTCAATCCTGTTTCCACTTTTGAAACTGTTTTTGTCATTGTCCATTCTACTAGAATCTTGTTCCATCAAATTAACTCTACAGAAAATGGTAGTGTTGTGACTTAAAGGGCAATCTAAGTATCATTTGCTGTGCACTTTTTAAAATTCTCATACAACATTTTTTAGTGTTTGATACTGACGATTGTTGATGAAGCCTCTTTGAAGGTTTGAATAACAACCTCTCCTGGTTTCCCTTCCTCCTCTTTGACTAATTTACAGGTTGCCTTCCTCGGCTTCTTTTTTCCTCTGGATCCTTAAATATTTCCCTATAAGACCTACTGAGCCTTTCAATTTTTGCCCTAAGATATTTTCTGTAGTAACAGCATCTACAGTTTTGGCTTTTATGACCATCGGCCCACCTATTTATTAAATAAATGACATTTTAAATGAATTAATTGGTTCCTAAGTTTCTATTTCTAAAACATATCATCTGTGACTCTCCTAATCCACCTTTACTGTCTTTTAGATATCTGCTCCTGTTTTGCATAATATATATCTCTCCTCTCAAAACTGGGTCCTCTCCATTTTATCATTCTCAGGAGAGGCACAACCATTTACTTAGTTAACAAAATTAGCAACAAGGAAGTTATTCAGTTACTTTCCTCCCTATAATACTCCAAATTTAATTAGTCAGAATGTTTTCCAGATTTTATCTCCTAAGTATATCTGATCTATTCCTTTTTAGTCTCTATCAAATCAGATTCTAATATCATATACATTTCCATCTACTGAACCGTCTATAATTGGCTTATTCTTTCAATGTGGCAATTTTGATCATGTCACTTCCAACATGAGACCATTCGGCAGCTCCTCAATGTCTATAGAACACATTTTAATAC
>NW_006282396.1:1664282-1690775 GCF_000327345.1 Myotis davidii
CGCCGCTCCATCCACTGAGCCAAACCGGCTTCGGCTTCCCACAGTTTTTTTTAATAACACCTTGTAAACATTATTGATATCATAACCCTCATTATATCTCGCCAAATATCGGACTTTAAGTGAATAGACCCCATGTCTTATTTGTAATAACACCTTGTAAACATTGTTGATATTATAACCCTCATTATATCTCGCCAAATATCAGACTTTAAGTGAATAGACCCCATGTCTTATTTGTAACTCTTTCCAGCAACTATTTCAATACCAGAGGCATTGTAGGTTTTAATGAGTATGAAGATAAATGAATTTTGACTGAACACTGGCATGATTTTGTCATTTACTTATTTGATTAAAAAGGCAATAGGGATGATTAAAAGATTCAAGATGTAAGTAAGCAAAAGGAAGAAAATCAAAAGTCAACTACACCATCCATCTGTCATTAACATTTTGGCACACATGCAGGTATTCATTTATGCAAACCTTACAAAAGAAAAAAAATGATGTAGCTCACAGGGCATATGCAAAAGTCACATATGCTTAAGTCACTCATGGTAATCAAATGTCTATATGATGTAGCTCACAGGGCATATGTAAAAACTGCTTAAGTCACTCATGGTAATCAAATGTCTATACGTTAAAACAGCATTTGGAACATTTTTAACAAGAAAAATAAAATCTGGCAATGAATCTAATATCTAATAATACATAGTGTTGGTAAAATGTAACCCTAAAGGTTGATAAAGCACAAACATCAAATCAATCAGTCATTTTGATCCTCTTCTCCCGTTTACATCTGTTTATCTATCATCTATCTGTCTTCTCTCATTTGATTTAAGTATCTGAAATATATATATTCTTCAGGTTAAACTTTAAGAAATATTTATGCTTTCACAGTCATCCTAGTCTCCCTTGATAACTTTAATTTTATCCATAGCTCATGTTGCCTTAGCTAACTCCTCTTTCTTGGGTTGGGCAGAAGAGGAGTGGAGTAATTTGTATGGTGGGGCGTGGGGGTGGGGACGCAAAGAGAAAACTATGAATTATGTACACATGACACCTTTTAAGTTCCTACCAGATGTTTCTTATACCCTGTGAAAATACCCCTCTCTCAGTCCAGACACCTTCCCAGGCTTTGAGAGTTCAAAGGTTTCTGCTCAACAAAGTATTTAATGTAGATCCCTACACATGGATTTGCGGCTAGTTTATAAGGATCTTGCAAACCAGAGTTTTGTTGTCAATGTAGTAAATCAAAACCTAGCTCCTCCTGCCAGTGCCTGGGGGGAGGGGGGAGCTGCCAATTACCTTGCAGTCATTTAGTCTTTGCTAATTGCAAAGTAAAGAGACTGCTGCCCTCATTACCCTCCCACACGGCTTTCCTCTCCTCCATATAGTACATCTAAGGATTTGCTATTATCTACTTCACTTTTTATATCTACTTTACTTTTTAAAGTTGAAGGAATCTGAATTCCAGAATTTAGAAACCTGTTTAGGAGCAACTTTTGGTCCTCTCAGATCCCTTGCCTTATATTAGTAGTCCACCAAATGGATCATCAGTCTATTGTGAGGGTGGTGCAGGGTGCTGAAGGGGTAGCACCATTGACTTTGCTTCCTGAGGAGTCATTCTGCAAATTGAGTTTTATTTTACATTGAAGAAATTCTGGTAACTTTTCTATATAACTCATCAGTTTTCATTTTCTGTTATTCCTGTTTTCACTTGATGCCAGATATAGTAAAGTAGTGGTTTTAATATTTGCCTCAATCCAGAAGCATATGTCTGAGAATTCCTGCACAAACACAGCTCTAGAAAAGTTGCAAGTTCAGCTGTAATTATAGAAAAAATGTAAGCCATTCAGGTAGACATCCATAGAGCTAAAACTGATAACAAGACTTTGCATTTTCCAAACAGCAACCAAATTTTCTAACAAGCAAAACGCCTTAACAACAAAATGAAAATAACACATATAATCATACAGAATGATGATAAAAATGATGATGATATCGGTAATGATGTTTGAGTACTAACTGCATTCTCAAACTATATTATGGACCATTTTGCCACTTGTTTTTAGCTATGTTTTCTTCATCAAACCTCACAACAATCAAAGAGTTGAAATTATCTCCATTTTCATTTTTTTTAAAGATCAGAAATTGATGATTTCTCTCTTGGTCTGTGTCTTCTTCAGCATCCCTTTATTTTGCTGAACTTTGATAACTGTCATGTAACTTCATATCAGAAACAGTTTTAGAAATTGCACAGTCCCACCCCCTCATTTTAGGGAAAGGAAACCAAAACTCAGTTAAGTGATTTGTCCACGGTCACTCAACAGGGGTAGTTTCAAAGCAGGCCTCTAAAGTTAATCCCCTGGTGCACAGTACGGTCTTCCTTCCATGATATCTAAATGAACTCTAACAATGAGGACTCATAGTTTGCTCATTGTAAGTGTA
This sequence comes from Myotis davidii, assembly GCF_000327345.1. Taxonomy (NCBI): domain Eukaryota; kingdom Metazoa; phylum Chordata; class Mammalia; order Chiroptera; family Vespertilionidae; genus Myotis; species Myotis davidii. The sequence continues at coordinate 1,666,728 of NW_006282396.1, forward strand.
CAAGTGAAAGTGATAGACTATTTAAAATCTCGGAGAGGCCTATGTGTGCATTCAACGAATACACCAGGCTGCCTATTTGCTTCACAGACAAAAGTGATGAATTTTTCATTGTTCAGTTGTGAAAGTCCTTTCTTCTCCTGGTATTCATGACAACTAATAGTATTGTATAGTGAGAAGATCATTTTTATTCTCAAATGTCCCTTTCCTGTTAAAATAATAAGCACATTGGTATGGGTCCTTACTCTACAGGTATATCATTGATTCGTGACAAGGTACATGAATTCAGCGATATTTGTGGCACATCATCTGAATATTATAAATGTTATAGGATATCTATTATCCTTAGCTCGATAATTCCTGAAAATAATTGGTTTGCATTATGAAACCTGTAATTCCTCACAAAAGGAAAAGACCCTGAAGCAATTTCACACCAGCTTCACATATGTTCTGCCAAAAGTTATATAAAGCCAAACCTCCCAGCCTAGAGCTGCAGCGATGTAATTAGATTTCTATTTTACAACTGAATATGCTGATTTCATTGAGAGGTGTTTAACCATATATTTTCCTTATTATGCAAAAATGTCATTGTTAGACTGTGAGAAGTTGAGTTATAATTAATTACACAGTTTCGGGAAATGACTTTGAGACAATAACAGGATGGAGTTCCCATTGAGATGTAAATGAGGCCCACTTAAGTCTCCAGATCATTGATTTATTTGCTCTTTAGAATCAACCCCTCAGCTCAAAGATCTCCAGAACAGAAAACACAGGGCGAGTAGGAAGCATTATGTGGGGTGCGGTAGGTCATTTGGTGGTCCAAACATTCCGAGATTCTTGAAATGGAGATAAGGGTGCTACTCTTTGTGGTGGGGCTACTGCTAGAGCTGAGAACAGCAGCCCTGGGGAGCAGTCTTCCCAGGCTGATAAAACAAACTCTCAACAATAACATTCTCAAAGTTTTGTGAGAATGATCTGTACCCCCAGCAGCCAGTGTGTTTGCTAAAAATGCACATTGTCAGCCCAGCCTACCTAATCAGAATGTCTTGAGTTGGAGTCCTGGAATGTGCATTTCTGATGAACTCCCCAGGCAATTCTTACAGCTCACGGAAGTTTGACAACCACTGATCCCTAGAGCTTGGTGACAGGAAATTGGTGAGAGGCAAGCAGGTGGTTAACAGGTGCTAAATCCCACACCATGGATCAGGTGAGTTTCACTGGGGAAGGCCAATTACTGCCTCCCGGGAACTGGGAGAGATTCAGAGGTACCTCGAAGACAGAAGGGTAGCAGGGGTAGCAGAGCTCCAGTCTCAGTTTTGGGTAGAGTTCTGATCTCAAGGAAGAAATATGTGTGGCCCCTTGTTTGAGGAATCTTAGTGGAAGGCTGGATCGTAAACCAAAAATAAAGAATCAGCTTGGAATTGAGAAAACAGAGTCAGAGTTTAACTGTGTTGACTGTAATGAAATGTATTTACAAATACATCCAATCATTCATTTGTGGATTCTTTTTTTCCAAAGGTCCCTTGGAACACAAGAGCAGAAAACACCCCATCCCTTTCTTCCAGAAATACATAGATGAAATAGAAAGATCAATAAGGAACTGTAATAGACACGTTTTAATGGTTATTTACTTTCCTACAAAATGAGGACTGATAATCATGGTGATGGTGCTATACCTCATCCCACAAACAATGCTGTTTTATTGGCCTCCAGGGAACAAAAGCCTATTTCTGTGGGGACATTGTCATTCCTCTTTTGTGGCCTCCTTTTAAAAGGCAGCACAGAATCTTCTTGTTATTCTAGCACTTTTCCTAGAAGTCAGCCAGTTTAGTAAAAACCCCAACATTCTCAACTGATGTTTCCCAGAAGATTGTGTTTCAGTGAAAAAGAGGGACCCCATAGTACTCCCCCAAAATGCTGGTCAGATGGTCTCATTAGATGAGAGAGGACTGAGTGAAGAGATGAGAGAAGGCAAAGGGGAATGCCCTGTAACTAACACCCTTCGGGATCAGGGAGGCAAATCCCTTCCTCCTCCTGGTAGAAGCCAGCTCCTAATTAAGAGCACATTGAAGTCACCTACCATTCTCCTCCTTGTATATATTGTGGGTAATTCCTTTACTTGCTGCACACTTTTGAAATCTCCTTCTGTGTGCCATACGGTAGTCTAGGCACATCCATAAGTAAGACTGATGATGTCACCAACTTCTGTGTTTCCTTTTCCTGAATTTTCTTTAAAAGATAGGCTAGAATGCCTAGCCAGTGTGGCTCAGAAGTTGAGCTTTGTCCAGAGCACCAAAAGGTCCCCAGTTTGATTCCAGGTCAGGGCACATGTCTGGGTTGTGGGCTCGATCCCCAGTTGGGGGCATGCAGAAGGCAACCAATCAATGTTTCACTTTCATCGATGTTTCTATCTCTCTCTCCCTCTCCCTTCTTCTCTAAAATCAATAAAAATTTGTATTTTTTTTTTAAAAAATAGGCTAGAGTATTGTGTAAAGACTTTTGTGTACCAATGTTTTATGCTTGTCCAATTTAGACCAGATCAAAATGGGAATGCTTTCTAGGATTCTAATACAACAAAAACAAGTTTTGATCCCTCTGGGTAGATGGGGAATCTATCTGGTGAGATATTGACTAATTTTATTGCATATAAGTGGTATATTTGATGACAATTGGAATGAAACTCTGATAGCTACAAAAAAAGGGTTGGAAAGAGTTAGTGGTATTGAATTAGGATGTGATTTCTATGATTTTAAAATTATAGATGAAGTGATTAAATATTTTAAAAGTAGTAATTACAAAGCATCCCATCTGTGCACATTTTTCCTGTTTATAAAATAGGAGATTACTAGTTGTTCCTCCTTTCAATTAGTCTAAATCGCTCAGTGTTTGTGGACTTAAAACTTATGCTTAAGAAAGAAATATGTTCTCAAAAGTTTTACTTTTCTAGTGCATAATACAAAAACGATGTATCATATTTAACATGCATATCTCCTGAAGGTGGACATGCTATTCGCCTTTCCCACTGTGTACAATTTTCAGATGGAAAGAGCTCTTCAGCAATATATGGAACACTCTGCCCAGGAAAGTACAGCCATTCCTGTGAGGCAAAGGGTATTGCAGACCATATCCCTTCTGATGAGTGCTAATCTATATTTTAATGGTAATGCTTATTTCTATTCTATCAGTGCTAACATGACTGAACAACCCATTTATGCAATCAATTTTCCATCCTCCTACAAGATGGATAAGTACGCTTAATGTATAAGAGGTGCCAAAAGGAAATCTGGACAGAATAACCAAGGTAGCATATACAATTATTAGCATCTGTCAATCCTTCCCCATCACTTGTCACTCGTTCTGTTACTAATTCTACTGTTGAAATTATGTGTCACAGGCTAAATGTGATGGAAAGTTACTTTTCAGCTTTTCTTAAATAATCAATGAAAAACCCATTCAGAAAAAGAATGCAACTGGCATTGCTTGTCACTTTTACATTTTCAAACTGGAGGAAAATGTACTCTCCATCTTTTTTTTTTTCTTTTTTAAATAATGTAGCCCTGTTAAGAACATAGTAAGTGTGGAAAATAATTTGCAATTCCTTAGAAGAAGTTTTCGTTTATCTGTGCAGATAAATGCACAGTTTCTATTGCAGAGTCATATGATTATTAACACATTTGGTATAATATATTTGTTTTTTATTCTGACTTACCAAAGTATTAACAATGATTTAACAGATTTTAATCATATTTTGTGATTGTTACTCCTAAAACTTACTAAAAAATGTTTGTGAGCTATAACATTTATCTTGAAAACACTAGAAATTTAAAACATCTGGTGATTCTGTTATTATTATGGCATATGACATATTTCATAATATTAACTATACCCTCACTATGCCTACCAGCTTGTAATAGATAAAACAGGATGGGATTACCATTGTGATACACATACTCACATAATGAAAATGAAGAGGAAGTCCAGAGAATGATCTAGGGAGATGTCTAGACTCTACTTTCCAATAAAAGCAAAATTTCCAATGAGTGCAAATGATAGATTTTTTCAGTAAATAGTGCTAGCATTTGGCAGGAAATTTAGTTACATTTGAGAGAATGAAGTCCAATGAATATTCTGGTATAACAATGTGAGAAATTTAATTTTCCAAAATTATTTGTAGAGTGTATACAACAATGTATTACAAGAGTTCTAAAATTGTACATTTTTTAATCTTTCCCTTATACCCTTTTTAAATTTAAGGAAACATGATGGGCATGCAGAAGTAGTTATGCACAACAATAATCATCTTGGCATATGTTTTTAAAATTTTGTTTTTATTTCTGTATTTTCTACCTTTCCTGGCATTCAAAATTGATAAATTAAGTGGCACTTTGGAGAGTGGCTAATTGTTTACAGATATCACATGAGCCATGTACACTGGTATGCTGATAAATATTTAGCAAAAACAAACAAACAAAGCCCTAATTGATGGCATTGGGTGCTTACTGTGTTATAAATACTCCCACCATGGGGACTTTCAAACTACCAAGATCACATCATTGAAGGTGGAGATGGGAGGAGATGTACACAATTGGCCCTATCTTCCAGCAGGTTCCAGCACACCGTTGGACCCATTTATTAAAAAAAAAAAGAAAGAAAGAAAAGAAAAAAAGAAAAAAGAAAAGAAAGGCCTGGCCAGTGTGGGTCAGTGGTTGAGCTTTGACCTATGAACCAAGAGTCATGATTCAATTCTTAGTCAGAGCACATGCCTGGGTTGAAGGCTTGATCCCCAGTGCAGGAGGATCAAGATCAGATCAATGATTTGCTCTCATCAATGGTGTTTCTATTTCTCTCTCTTTCTCCTGTCCTCTCTAAAATCAATAAAAATATTTATTAAAAAAAAGGAACTTCACAGGCTAGAGGAACTCAGAAGTCGTTTTTGCTGAGTCTTTGTTCTGCATAGTGATTTCCTGAGAAACAGACCACTCTGCTGCTAACACCTGCATTGCCGGTAGGCAGGGAGAAGGCAGCTTAACTGGCTGACTAGGGTTCTGAGGACAAAATCTAATAGGAATTTCTAAAGTGCATTTTTCTAGCCCAGTGGTCGGCAAACTCATTAGTCAACAGAGCCAGATATCAACAGTACAACGATTGAAATTTCGTTTGAGAGGCAAATTTTTTAAACTGTATAGGTAGGTACATTGTTATTAACTTAATTAGGGTACTCCTAAGCTGGCCTTTGCTAAAAACGTCCTCAGGTACGTCTTGAGGTATGTTTGCTGAGGTCGACCCCTTCCAACTCTCCCATCCACACCCGTCTTGTATACTTGTTTCGTCTATCTCAGTGGTCAGCAAACTCATTAGTCAACAGAGCCAAATATCAACAGTACTTCTTCAAAATAGACTCATCCAGGCCGAAAACTGACTTCTGCGCATGGGCCACAAAGTTTCGATCGCACACTGTAAGTGCGCGCCCGCATGTGGTGATTTTGTGGAAGAGCCACACTCAAGGGGCCAAAGAGCCACATGTGGCTTGCAAGCTGCTGTTTGCCAACCACTGCTCTAGCCTAATTCCTTATGGTTTTGAAGGGGAAAATCTGAGAGAAGAGGGAAGCTGTTTTCATAAAGTCTTAACAATGATGTTGAGGACACTAAGGCTCTGCCATATTCTTTTTATCACTAATATTTCTTATGATTCTGGGCATTCTTTTTAACATCACTGCATCTGTTTTCAAATCTCAAAAATTAAAGGAGATAATCAGACCTCGACTTACAATCAAAAGATGATCATGAGGTGAATATGAGGAGTTAATTGGGGAAGTTACTCTTCTAAGCAGAAAATATTAAACAAACATGAAGATTTATTATTGGACATTTTTGGCAGAGTCCTTTAAAAAAGACCCTGAGGTGTCTTTATGATGCCAAAATAACTGGCCAAGTTTATAGGAAGCAATGCATTAAATCAGTATCACTCTCTCATTTATTTCTTGCTTGTTTTAAAGCTAATTAAATAATTATGAAATAATTTAGAAACACTATATGAATTCCTAAGACATAAAATAAGTCATAAGAAATTTTTGCAAAAAAGGTAACTTCCCGTCCTGCCCCTCCCTATTTTGCATTATTGTTCATTCATGCCATGTATGAGGATTATCTTCTTTTCTGACCTCTCCATAGACCTCTGAATATTGGTGTGCCCAGGCTCAGCTAAGATTGTTTTTGTACTCACACACATCATTATCCGATCTCATACATTTTTATGGCACCAAAAGGTATCAACATGCCAATTGTATTGTGTGTGTTTTTGTGTGCACGTGTGAACATGTGTGCATATGTAGATAGTTCTTGCTCTCAGTGGAAACCTTCCCATTGAGTCAGAAACTTGGTCCTTTCCCCAGGTGTTCATTAATACCATACATATAAATAAGTAAAAAAACGGAACACTTGATTCTGCAACCCCTGGAATTCTTCTTGACATTAGCAACTATCCTTAATTCTTTACAGAACACCAAGATGTGGTTGTGTACCCATCCCCAAATTTTGCTTCTGAATATTTTAAATCTTTTGCTAAGGTTTTTCTCCTGCAAATAATAGATGGTTCTTAATTTTTGATCAATTTAAGTACAAACACCCAGAAACTTACCTGCCTGGTGGCAATCACAATTTCCTATATAGAGTACACACAGCATGAAGACGTTTTATTACCAGCTAACTCAGAAAGATTGCAAGTATTGGCTCATTCTCAATGTGAAGCCAAAATTTCAGAAGGCAGGTAGAGCATTAACCCACCGCAGTCATTCACACTTGAAACGGTAGCCTGTTGATTTCCAAAATATGTAAGGCTGCCTCTCAATACCCAAGGCATAAATGCAATAACCATCACAAACTGAATTCCTAGGTCCTCACAGAGGTAATTCACTGTAAATTTTTATTTCTTTGGGAACATTGATAATGTTGAGACAGGGAAAACATCACATTTCATTCTTCTTGGTATAATGGTTGTTAATTGGTGAGTCTTTCTTATATTTCAGTCATGTAAATGTAAAGCATAAGATATATGTTTTCTCTTTCAAAAACCTATTAGGAGAAAACAAATAAGGATTAGGGCATAAACTATTTTTTTCATCCAAATGTAGTGAAAACAGTGGGATGCCTTTTTATGCTAACTATGTCTAGGAAAGAATTGAAAGGCTTGCTGAGCCAGAAACATAAATGGCTTTGATAGCTCTGGAGTTGAAAACCTTTATTTACATTCACTCAGTGTGAATGTGAGCTTCCATATGGTCAAAACCATGGCTTATGAGTCTATAGAGAAGGTTAATATGTTATCTGGTTCTTCTCACACAAATTATATTCTGATGGAAACCATTAGTCCTCTCAATAGTTTTCTTTCTTTTATGAGCCTTCCCAAACTCTTTTCCCCTTTGACCTACCAACAGAGTCCCTCCTTCACCAGGCTAAGTTCAGCATGATTGACTCTGAAGGCAAGGTTTTATGTTTTCTACTACAGAAAAGTAATGCTTCGCTAAGGCATTTCCTTCAGAATCATTTGGCTGTTTAGATATAGGAAAAAGAAATCAAGGCACATACTTGGCTTAAGTTAGAGGATTTTATTGCTTAGTTATGCTGTTGCTGATGAATGGTAATGGCTGTAGACATTTTTTTCTCATATAACATTAAAATATAGTGTTTTCAAATCTCTGTTTTCACATGTATTTCCTGCAATCCAAATGCTCACTTGCTCACATAGCCTCTAGCTTAATATTCTTGCATTTCAAAGGGTGGATGAGAAGATAGAAAGTCATAGAAAAAATGAAAGTAGTGTGATACTACAGTGCATTTAATCACTCTTTCATTAATTCTGTCATTTATCCGATCAATATATTTCCAGAAGTTATGCCTACCAAGTGTACTGCTTCCAATACAAATTGAAACTTAAACTTGCCTGGGATTGGCTGGTGAACTGATTAACAGATCTTCAAGTAGTTGGTTTGCATGAAGATGTACTTATTTTGGTAGAAGGTGAAAGGGAAGAGTTTTGAATGTGGACACCTGGTGACGGAGACCAGAATGGGGACAGTGTAGAACAATGCAGCATGGATTGGGTCTGAGGTCTGAGAATATAGAGATGAAGGGGAATCTGTAAAAGTTATTACTATGTAGCCTGGTATTTGACACTGAGAAATTGTCTGAAATCCTGTGTCTCCAGACAATAAAATATGGCAGGATGGCAGGTGGGGCATTAAGGTTGTTATATCGTGTGGATTTTCATGGTGATTCTCAGTGATCAGAAAAGAGCCACAGAGACCAGGAGCTCAGTGGTTAATGAGGTTGCCTGGCCCCCACTTAGTACTCAGTAGTTGCTCATCTAAACTAATAGCAAATTCCAGTATTATCAGGCATACAGATGACCCCATAGCAGACATCCTTTTGGGACTCCCAGAAGCATTACAGGGTAAGTTCAAGTCATTGAGATCCTGACAAGAATAAGTAGATTTTTCAGTTACTAGTGTTAATTTAACCTCACATCTACCTGAAGATTGCTGAAGTTTAGGAAAGACAAGTGTCACTTTCTGCAGGTAATTGGGATTTTAGGTGATGAGCAGAGAAAGGATGTACCTGAAAGACAAGAGCCCAAGACGCTTTTATGGTAACGGGAGGGGCTGGAAAAATAAAGCAATAATAAACACAACCTAGTGTGAGATGCTTTGATAATTTGGGGAGAAAGAGTGATGTGGAAGCACAGAGGATAGATATATAATCCAGACTGGAAAGACTGAGTTTTGAAAGATACAAGGAAAAAAAATAGAGGAAGCATAAAACGCACTAAAGCAAAAGAATTAATAAGACTTTCTAAAGTATATTCATGGACCTGCAAGAGCTTAGTTGTATTTGAAGCATGAGTTTCAATTAGAGTATAAGCAATAGCTAATGGTAGATAGAGTAATATAAATGATAGACAGCTTGATGGAGAAATATATAGACATACAGATATGCGTTCAGTAGACAAGTAGGGCCCATTTCATGAAATACCATGTCTCCTTCCCTCATATTAGGTCCTATGAGTCCAAGGACCATATCTGTTCTATTCGCTGATATACCTCAAACAGCAGATCAGTTACTGGTAAGCAGTAGCCACTCAATAAGTAGTTGTTGTTTGAATAGATGAATGCATAGCAATGTGTGTCACCAGAGAATAGTAGATAGATAAATCTTTTGAAGGTAAAAAAATAATACATAATTGTGGTCCAAGAGAGACAAATTTTGGCTCTTATTGTTTTCTTTTAAGATGATAGTGTTGAGCATATTTATATGCTGGAAAGAATGAAACAATAGGAAGAGAGAGGATAAATATTCAAAAGGGAAGGCAAATGTTGGTATAATTGCCATAAAAAGAATGAAGAAATAGATCCTAAATAATAGGAAGGATTTGCCTTGGACAGATGGCATCATGCCTCTTCCACTGAGAAAAATAAGTAGATGAAGGTGAGCAAAGAGGTTATACCACTGGAGAGAAGAAGTTGGAGGGAGAATGGAGGCTGAGAATAAAAAAAATCTTCCTGATGTCCTATGTTTTCTCTAAGAAGAAGAAAATAAAATAGTTTTCTCAGAAGTGCAGAAGAGACCAAAAAAAAAGAAAGAAAGAAAGAAAAATGCAGAAGATGATCCTGATCAGAATCAGCTTGATGTATGGGGAGAATATGCTGAATGTCTTGGCTAAAGCTGGAAATAGGATTAGTGTCAACAATAATTTGGATGTATAATTTCCCTTCTCCCAATTTTATTCATAAAGGGGTAAATGAAAGGGAAGTATTTTATTGTATAGGGAGCATACGTAAGAAGCAAAACAAGCATTTTTTTTAGAGCTTATGTAATGTAGGCTTATATAAGACAGTGGACATTCTAATAGTATAAAGAAATATCTCTCATGACATTGCACATGAATGTGAATTTTACCTCCCCAAGTTGACTCCTTCAGCTCTAATAATATCCTTAGGGGTCCTCTTCTTGTTCTTTTTTAAAAGTAGAATAAGGTAAAATGAATGATGATAATATTATGAGACACTGAGCCATATATTTAATACCCACTAAGACTTTGTACCTAAGGCTGAATCAAGGTGGCTACAGTCCGAAGTGGATTGGATAAGAAGCAGGTACTGAATCCAAGAATGAACTTCCAAAGGTTATTCAGGCACCTTTGACTTACATTCCAGTCCCTAAATTACTCAAGAGCAGTGCTACTCATATTCTAAAACTCCTGTCTTATAACCTAGGACTACCAATAGAAAAGGTAGATTAGGTTTGGAAACTGATGCTCAAAAGATTCCTTGAGAAATAAAGGATTGCCAGTTTTATGACGAGTCAAGCACAAATTTAACTTGTAAGACAGAATAATGTATGAGTAAGCAGAAAAATGCAGGCAAAAGGTAAAATAGGATGAGATACTAATGCAAACCAGATAATTTGAACAAGCCAACATGCAGCCTAAGAAAAATATGAAGCAAGTCTATGGACTACAGGCACTTTGCATTTTTGCAATTTTCAGATATTGCATTTTTTGCAAATTGAAGGTAAGACCCTCCAGCAGCAAAAATAATATGACTTTCTGAAGCCTCAGATGATAGCTAGCATTTTAAACAATAAAGTAATTTTAATTAAGGTATGCCCATTGGTGATTTTTTTAGACATAATGCTACTGCACACTTAGTAGACTACAGTATAGTGTAAACATAACTTTTATATGCACTGGAAATATACAAAATATACAAGTGATTCACTTATTGTGATATTTGCTTTATTGCTACAGTTTGGAACTGAACCCACAATATAGGAGGTATGCCTATATGTCCCTACTAGCATTTTATTTCCATACTAGAGGCCCGGTGCATGAAATTCGTGCACGGGGGGAGGGGGAATCCCTCAGCCCAGCCTGTGCCCTCTCGTAGTCCAGGACCCCTTGGGGGATGTCTGACTGCCGGCTTAGGCCTGCTCCCCTGTATTGAGAATCTGCCCCCTGGTGGTCAGTGAGCATCATAGTGACTGGTCATTCTTGTTGTTCTGCCATAATGGTCACTTAGGCTTTTATTATATAGATTTATGAATATCATAAAGGTTAAAGGCACAAGCTATGGAAACAAACTTTTTGGGTTTACGTCAAAGCTCTACTATTCATTAAACACATGATCACTGAAAAGTTAAAGCTTTCTGCCCTCAGTATTGTCATTCATTTGATGTGGATAATAATATTATAAAGATTAAATTAATTACTAGAAAACACTCTTCAGACATTCTTCAGTATAAATCTCTTGCTATCATTTTAATATTCCTTATAAGCAATTAGTGGTGCCTAAAACCACACCTTCCATTTCCCACCTACCAATTGTTTTATTCAACCATGTCCCAATTTTTAAGACACTAAAAAATTAAACTGTATTTGTAGGCTCAAAACATCTTTGAAACTTTTATAAATAAAAAAAGAATTAGAGGTTCTTGCTGAAGATGTGACTCTTGGAAGTTATTTAAGCTAACACCAATATGATAGTATATGAAAACAGTGTACTAACAGGAGCACAGTCTAGATTCCTATCGGACTGCTTGTCCCTTATTCCACTTATTATGGTAACTTTCTTCCCTTATCACCCATTCTTTTGGGCATTTCTGATGATCCTACTCATCTTGCACTACATTCAGATGTTTACTTTCAGAACCTGAACACAGTTGCTTAGGCCATGATTGGCAGGTAGAAGGGCCTGACCTCAGTTCAGACAATCATTCCCTTCTCTGGATTTTAGATAATGGAGAGTGAGATTATGCTTTCTTCAGGTGAGTATAACTATAAAACACAAACTCAGATACTGTAGAAAACCATGTATTGCTTGCAGACTGAGGAATATAGAACACCATAGATTCCCAGAGAGAAGCAACAGTGAGAAATGGAGAAAATGTGCTGACAATTGAGCCTCTGGGTGGAGTATTGCTGAAGTCTGGGCATCCCTGGAGCCTTTAAGTGCTGTGGTCTGAAATGTTTGTCCCCTTCACCCCTATTCCCTGCCAAATGCACATGTTGCATTCCAAATGCCCAATGTGAGGTGCATTTGAGAGTTGGTTAGGTCATGTAGGGTGGAGTCCTCAATGGCGTTAGTGCTTTCATAAGAGATTCCTACAAGGCTCCTTAGCCTCTTCTACCATGTGAGGATATTATGAGACCTCTGTAACTGGGAAGACAGCCCACAGTCAACCATAACATTCTATTTCAGCCTTGAGAACTATGAGAAATAAATTTATGTTGTATATAAGCTACCCAATGTATGGTATTTTGTTATAGCGGCCCAAACATACTAAGACAACAAGCTATACATTCACTCAAACTAGTTTGTGTTTAGCTTTGTATATTTTCCAAAAGAACAAAAAATGTGGGTTGTTTAATTTCTTTCAAATATATGAAATTTTAAAAGAAAATTAAAATTGTCAGGGAAACAAATGGGATATTGCTACAATCTATGTGATTCTTATAGAAAGATTTATGAAAAAAGAAGATAGTTATGAAAAAAGGAACTCTTTAGAAGACATGTTCTTGGCACAAGATTATTAAGACAGATAAACTCTACCCTGGTATGTTAGCTAATGAAATGCAGGAGGCACTTTTTAAGCCAGGAACTGTGTAGTGGAGAGTTTTACCCTAGTCCTTCAAAGTTCCAGAGTAACGCCTCCTGAAGTGAGGACAGCCAACCTTTGATGGCCAATAGAAAATTCAGATGTTTACTTTTAGAACCTGAACATAATTGCTTGGTTCATGTTTGGCAGGTGGAGGGACTTGACCTCAGTTCAGACAATCATTCCCTTCTCTGGATTTTAGATAATGGAGAGTGATATACTTTCTTTCGGTAACTATAATTATAGTACATAATTCAGATGGTATAGAAAACCATGTATTGATGGCCAATAGAAAAGATTTCTAGTGTTTAACCTCACATCCTAATGAATGCCAGAGGGAGTGACTGGGCACAAAACACCAGTAAATGATAAAGGATAATGGAGGTACTATCAATTTATATTTTTAAATTACATTTTATTTGTAATAAATGTTTAAAATGTTCATGAAAATTTGAGAATTAAGTCTGCAATGGTTACATCCTGATATTTAAGAGTTCTTATCCACAGTTAACAAAATAGGTTTGTTCTTTACCACTGGCCTTCAATTTCTCTGGGGGCACAATTACAATGAGATGATTAATGTAGTTATCTGATGCTGTTTCGCTCAATTACAAGTGCTTGCCACCATAGTAAGTGCTATAAAATATTCATACTCAGTGAATAAATATAATCATTGTTGATCTTGTTACATTAAAAAAGTGATAGTGGTCATTCATTCTCTATTCAACATTTATTGGCCTTGTTTTAGGCAACACATACTGGTTATGTGTGGGAAATATAGAGATGTGACTCTGAAAAATCATAGTTTCTCCCCTAAAAGAAAAACTCAGATGGTAGGAAGTTATCTCTCAAATATTCCTCACTCAAAAATTCACAGTTTGGAATAGCAACTAGAGGCACCATTGACAGAAATCTCCATTCACCTGAGGGCATCAACTCCTACTGCATCCAATTTGCCAAAGCAGAGCCAGCTGGGCTTTGAAAACCAAACCTATTTTAAATATAGAGATTTAATATTAGCACTATCTGCAAATACATTAGAAGTATAATTTTAAAATATTTATTATGAAAGAACCTATAGGCTTCAATGTACAGTAATGAAACATATGAATTTTACCATAGACATTGAGCAGAGGGCAAGTACAAAAATAGGGAAAGTTGAGGAGTCTGAGTTTCCTTAACTTGATTGGTCCTAAAAAAAACTGAAATTAAAGTATCTTGGAGGAGATTTCTTTGCTTTTTAATAGAAACATATTTGCTAACAAAACAATTGTGCTTAGTGAGTTTTTATTTTCTTATGTCATCAATCCTAGGTCCTATTCTACTACATTGTTCATGAATATTGTTATGATCTGCCATTTGCCACATTTCCTTTAGTTATTTGACCTTAAAAAGAAAATTGGGTATCAGCCTCTATTGATTCACTCATTCATTGTTTAATTTGAATACAAAAAATGGTAAAAAAAAAAAAACTGAGTAGGAAATCATCAAAGTAATATAAATTCCTAGAACATTTCTAACATTAATACAACTTTACTTTAAAAATCCCAGTGATGCAAAATCAAAAATGTATTTTAACCACATAAAGATCTTACTTTCAAGCAAGCAGTTTCTTTCTTTGATTTAAATTAAATGGAAAGGAGAGAAAAATTTGAACTCCATTACCTGCATTTCAAGGATGATAATAAAAGTGTAAATTTGCATAATTCTTTACAATTTTCCAACGGTCTTTGCCTCCAATGGGTGCCATTGGTTATGAAGGAGTTTGTGACCAGCTGGGGAAGCCAGGGTGAGTGATAAAATGTGACCTATTCCAGATGCTGCAGGATGTGGGGATCAAGAGGCGATGGGCAGACACAGAGAGGTTTGGGGGAAATCCAGAGTTACATAGGGAGAACATGAAAGTCTGAGATGAAAGGAAAATCCAACACCAGGTTAAATTGTGAAGGCGAGTGTTTAAAGAGATTTGCAAAAACAGCATAAACTTGTAAATTGAATGAAATGAGGGTGGTGACTTACAAGTTGTATTCATTTTTTTTTAAAAAAAAATCTTATTTGTATAGCTACAGCTAATGGCCACAAGTAGAAAAGCATTTTTAAAACAATTTGTCTTAGATCCAAAATGCAGATACAATTGAGGCTCTGGCAGTTAAATAATTTACTCTAGGCCACCCTTCAAATTAAATACTTTGAGTTAAGTCCCCTTGTGGCCAAAGGAGCTAATGGGACAGATATCCCAGGCACCAGTGGGTGTGAGGTTCTTGGGGTACTGCTGAAATAAGCATTTTCAGAAGCCCCCAGGGAAGAATGAGATGTGGTAAAAGGCTTTATTTGCGTGGAGTTACATTTTTGGGAATGCAAAGTCCTAGACCTCTTCACCCAGTCCTGAAAGTGGTGCAGCGGGGGTTTCAGCAGGGTCAAAAGCAAGGCCAGTGTCCAGAGCTTATATTCCATGTTGCAGCCAGGTGTGGTTCAACATTCAAGCTAAGCTAAGTCCATTAGTCCATTATGTGGAGTCCCACATGGCCATGATCATGTGGGTACTGGGGAGGGCAATCAATGCAACAGGAGATTGGAGCCTGGCATAGTGCATGAGAGAGCAAAGACCAAAAGCAAGAACTTCCTTTGTTCAGAAGTTTAAACATTCAGATTTCCCATGCTTGCAGTGGCCACGCCCATCCTAGCTATTAATTTGTTCCCAGGTGTGACTGACACACAGGTAGGCACCTTCCCAAGTCACTCAGCCCTTACTGGGCATGCATCCTGACTGCATTTGACCATTCCTTGCCCCATCGGTCAGCAAATAATAGACTTGGAGAGTATTAAATGCAGTTTTTTGGCAAAGCCTATATTATCTAGTCTTCCCTTTACTCCTTTCCTGTTAATAATAACTAGGTTGTTATAACAGTGTCATTCTGACTATAAATATTATGTTCTTTATGCAATAGTACAGTTACCCTCAAAAAATTTTTAAGTAGTTCATTAATTCCAGCATAACATTACAGTGAGAAAACCACTCCTTTCTGCCAATATAGAAAAGTCACTGTACAATTCAGGAATGTTTTAATAAATCTAAATATGCAAGATAATCATATAGTTAGAATGGAGCAGGAGAATTGGCCTTAAATTCCTAACCCTTTTTCTGGACTCTAACCTGTACATTACTAAAGAGTAGAATTTCCTAGTTTGATCTTTGGGTTTATATTGTATTCTTCAGAATCATACAAAAACTGGAATGGAAATAATTTGAAAATTGTTTCCAGTGCTATCCACATAATCCAGTGCCAAAAATAATTTCAGCAAAATGAAAGAAGAGTAGAGCATAAAATATTAAAATGTATCTGCCTTCATAATGACCTAGGTGATAGACAAAATCCAATCAAAACAGTGGCAGTGAAGCCACAAGGAAGGCATGCTCTCAGATGATATGCACCTATTTCTTTGCACGCTTTTTAAGATGAAAAGTATCAAAAATGGAACAAACACCCATTTGAAAACAAGCAGGGTGATTCCCAGTGTGACTAGCAGACACCTGCTGTTTGTGATCATTATCTGAATTAAGATTCACCACATGGTTAGTTAAACAAGTATGAATTATTTAGTTTTAATGAAATTTACCTTGTTAAAATGTTAACAATCTCATTTTGGAAAACAGACTGAACACAAAGGGATCATCTGATAATTAACACATCGTGGCTCCTACATGACATATTTTCTCAGATTGAAGACACATTACTGATTTAATAACAGCTGATTTTTAAGTATATAGTATATTTGATACTAGTACATAGCGACTAAAAGTTGTTTCTTAGATTCAGAAATCTTTCAGTATAAAACACTCTGTAGAATTCTTCCTTGTAGAATTAAGGAACAATGGAGTATCAGGTGGCTTTTACATGTTTATCTCAAAGAAATTAAACAACAGTCATGTAGCAGACACTGTTGCCTAATCCTCTTTCTGGGGTGACTTATATGTATGGTAGCCATGTGATACAAGTTTGGCCCATGAAACGTAAAGGGGAATCTTCTGGATGAAACATACTCAGCCAGAAAGCCCTTGGTGCCACCTTCCTTTTCCTGACATAAAATGGGATGTGATGCTGGATTTGGAGAAGGCTTCTTGCAACCTGAGGCCAAGGACCTACGTGTTAGAGTTGATAGATCAGAAAAACAGCAGAAGCCTGAGAGATCGAGGCTACTATGGAGCCACTAGATCAGCACAAAACTGCTCTCCAAATTCTTTACATAGGAGGGTAAACTCCTATTTATTTGAGACTAGAGGCCTGGTGCACAAAATTTGTGCACCGGATGTGGGAGTGTCCCTCAGCCCAACCTGAGCCCTCTCACAGTCCAGGAGCCCTCAGGGGATATCTGACTGATGGCTTAGGCCCACTTCTGTGAGCCCAGTTTCTGGCTGAGCTGCACTCCCTCTGTGGGAGTGAACTGACCACCAGGGGGCAGCTCCTGCATTGAGCATCTGCCCCCTGGTGGTCAGTGTGCGTCATAGCGACTGACTCATAGCGACTGGTTGACCGGTTGACTGTCTGCCCTCTGGTGGTCAGTGCATGTCATAGCGAGTGGTTAAGTGGCCTTAGCATATGATTAGCATATTACGCTTTGATTGGTTGAACGGCTGACCAGACAACCGGAAACTTAGCATATTAGGCTTTTATTATATAGGATGGTGTTAATTTGATTTGCTGTCACTTCCAGCTCAAACCATTCGTAACTATACTACTTACTCAATGGTAAGTTAACATGACTAAAAGTCAGAAATGGGTATAACATATTCCAATTTGCATAGGTAGTGAAATGGAGGTTTGACAACATAAGAAATATGTTTAAAAGCAATATAAGGCCAAAACCGGTTTGGCTCAGTGGATAGAGCGTCGGCCTGCGGACTGAAAGGTCCCGGGTTCGATTCTGGTCAAGGGCATGTATCTGGGTTGCGGGCACTTCCCCAGTGGGGGGTGTGCAGGAGGCAACTGATCGATGTTTCTCTCTCATTGATGTTTCTAACTCTCTATCTCTCTCCCTTCCTCTGTGTAAAAAATCAATAAAATATATTTTTAAAAAAAGCAATATAAGAATTTATTTCTGGATTTTGGAGAAAGTCAGAGGATAATAGGTTCAATATTATAGCATTGTAGACATTCAATGTAAAGTATATTTGATCTTGAACAGCACATGTTTCAACTACACAGGTCCAATTATCTGTGGATTCTTTTTGGAAGTACCTGTACTGTTTTTGATCTGTGGTTGGGAGTCCACGGGTGTCTAGGGCTGACTGCATGCATTGAACAATGCCTTTATATATAGGGGGCTTGAGCATCTGTGGAGTTTGGTATCTGCAGGGGATCCTGGAACCAATCCCCTATAGACACCAAGGGACAATTTAATTTGGAGGGGTCAAAAATTATACACGGATTTCTGATTGCACATTCCCAATTGGGTCCACATTCCCAATCTCCACATTTTCGCGGGTCAATGGTACTTTAAATTTAGAAGAAATTGTGTGCAATTGGGTCTTTCAAAATCCTGTAACTTGACACAGTTCCTCTTATACCTTTCCTCTGGAAATAATTCTTTACCTTGCATCAAAATGTGGATACTCCGGGAAAGTATTTAAACGATAGTTTAAAATTATTTTGTAAAATATGATACACTTCCAGTTAGAAATTGGTGAGAGGGTCTGCATTAAGAAACTTGCAAAAATTGTGTATATTTAGAAAAGTTCCAAGCTGTGACCTAATTGGGGGGATAATGTTTCCTTAAGAGTAAATTGAGAAATTACCTTCTCGGCATTAGAAAGAATTTCCAGAGAGATTTTGCTTTCAACTTAGAGGCTCAGTGGGGTAGCATTTCTTTTTTAATGTCTGCCAATCCCACAGAAAAGGAACAGAAGAACTAGAAGAAATAGATGGCCTTTCCAGAGACCTTGAGTGGCAGTAAGGCAAACAAGGGTCATCACTTTAATTATCTTTAATAACCCAAAGCAGGGTGAGAGAGCCCCTCCTGAGACAAAAGTCGCCAGCTGCTGTAAGGCTGTCAGGGAAAATTCTGTTATGTCAAAAGTCTTGCCGCATGATTTGAAGTTTTTATTAAGGAGTCCAGGAAGATAGAGGCTCTGAGTAACATGTAAGAGGCAATCAAAAAGGAAATGAAATGTAATGCCTTTTCTTTTAAGCTGAAAGCTGACTTCTTTTAATGACATAGTCTTAGTGTATTGTGGTAGCTTCATTAATTTACCAGACACTCACCACTTTTAATGATAAAAGAGACTACTGAAAGAATAGGAAGCGTTAATGAATGCCTGGGAAAAAAAGGAATTTGCTTTGCTGCGCCCTATTCACCACACTCTGTTAGAGGTTTCAAAGAGCTGCAAACAAATAATTCCCTTTCGGAACCTCTAAAGTCTTGATTCTTGGCTAATTCTAATAAAGGGTGGACTCCATGACCCTGAATGCACATTGTAACTTTGAAGCTTATCATTTGCTTTGCCATCCAGAGATAGGACTGATTGAGTTATATTTGGAATGATTGTTTTTAAATAACGCCGGTTTATTATCGCAGGTCTGTAGGTTAGAAGCCCAGCACAAGAGGACTGGATGCTCCTCTCTGGGTTACACTGGGCTAAAGTCAAGGTATTGATTGGAGCTCTCACCTAGGACTGGGGTTGTCAATGATGTTTCATGGGACTCTGGTCCTTTGCATTTAAGCAATGGTACCTGTTCCACGATGTCCCTTCTGGTTATTGACTTGAATTTCCATTTGTTGACCCTGAACTTTAGTGTACATTTAATAATCTGTCCTTTGTCAAGCTAAATCCGATTATTCTCTCATCTGATATCAATTAATAAACTGATTGAACTGCAAGAGATTTTGCACCTTAGGAGATTTGCATAGTGTTCAACCAGAAAAAAAAATAGTGGGTAAATTCATTCTGGAGTTATGGTGTACACATGGGCTGCAAAACCTAGATCAGAGTTCCTCCTGCACATGGCAGATTTTATCCATGTCTAGATTATTCATGTCTTTTGCTTTTGGAAGTATGCCTCCTTCTGCAGGGAAATTAATCATATGTTAGTGCTTCTGGTTCACAGGATCCGGTGTGGCCAAACTGAATATATTTGGTGGGTGCAACATGAAAGACATCTCTTGCTACTCAAACCTCAGGAGTTGAAGGTAATGGACGCCTGAACAACCTGGCACAGCTATTCTGGCACTTAGAGTAAGTTTGCTTGAGAAAGAAATCATCAGAGAGAAAATAGAGCAATAAATGGAGGAAAGGAAAGAGATCACTGATGATATTATTTGCTCTCCTGGGCTCAGTCACACCTGGAGCAAGTTCCACTCCTTGGAGTTTGCAGTTATATGAGCCAATGCACTTCTTTTGTTGGTTTGTTTGTTTTAGCTAATTTGATTCTGCTTTCTATCCTATGCAACCAAAATTAGCATGACAAATACACTGCCTCCTCTCCTATTTATAAGGTAGTTAGTTGCTAGAGAAAATTTCAAACAAACAGGTAGCATGAACTATGTTGATGCTGTATTTATCTAAAAATTAGTAGTCAGTGGTAGATAAAACTGGCTCCAATAAAATATTCCTTTATTGATTCCATACAAAACACTAGAAAAATATCATATTTATATTATTTGGAAGAGTGATATGGGTTAGTAACAATGAATCTGATTGTATTTACATGGCCATCACTTCTTTGTAAGTTTTATGTAAGAATCATCTTTATGGTGTTCATTATTTTGCTATATTTTTTGTTTATTAAGCAGTTTTTTTTTTCTTTTTATAGCCAAAGCATGCATAATATCTGCTTGTACCGTGAATACTAGAACTTCCGATATGTGAGGCAGGGGACCCACACTTTACCTGGTGATAAAGTACAAACTCTTCAGCATTATTTAATGTGACATACATTTATTCTTTAACAATTAGAAGACTAAAGACACTGTTTTACGGTTGCCCTTGCATGGCTATCTATTCTGGTGATATCAAGTGATTTCTACAGTACTGGTTTCCAAAGGAGAAATGTTGGATCCCAGGGAATGTTCAGAATTATGTAACAGGTATAGAAATAAAATGCAGTTGACCCTTCAACAACACAGGTTTGAACGACCCAGGTCCACTTATACATGGATTTTAAACAATGAATATATTTTCCTACTGCAGATTCAATCAACTGTGGATCAGAAACAGTATTTTCAACTCAGGTTTGGGAATCTGCTGATGTGGATAGCTGACTGTATGCATTGTTCTATGCCATTTCACACGAGAGACTTGAACTTCACAAATTTGGTATCCTCGGGGCACTGGAGAGACAGCTGTAGCTAAGTTTGGGAAGTCAAAGGTTCTACATACATGAATTTTCAACTGCACTGATCATTTAAATCATGATGTGGCAACAAACAACTCCAAAATCTCAGTGGGTTAACACTGTAACTTGTCCTTATCGCTCATGCTCTGAGTTTAGAATGGGTTGGCTGAGGCCCTTGTTCCACAGTTGCTCAGAGACCCAGGGTGGCAGTCTCCACTATCCTGATGCACCATTCCTCTACTGCAGAGGCCTGTAACGGGGGTGGCAGGGGAATTCTGCAGGACTTTTCACTGCTTCTGTCCCTATAGTTACTCAGATGTCCCCCAAAATAAATGAAAGCTGAGTATTGGTGGGGACTAGTGATGCTTGACAGAGTATATTTATTATATATATATAATATATAATATATTTGTAGAATACTGTACAAATAGAGTTTTTGAGAGATAAATATCTGGGGAAATGTTTAAAAATTTTAGTACTGTGTGTGATAAAAATATTTGGAGATTGCTAAGCCATTCTTACTTCTTTCTTGGTACAGCACCTTTTTTCTTTGCCAACTTTAATTTGCCTCTGAGATTGCTTCTAATCATTAGTCTTTTCTCCTGTGTTTTCTAGTCTACAGCCAACCTAATATCTCCTAATCTTTCCTCTTCCCAGATTCTGTCATTCTTATTGATAACTTGAAAACATGAACCAATAATTTTATAGCAAGTCTTCCTAAGCACAAAACAAGAAGGAATAAAATGAATGTTTTACATGTTCATGCTATATCAGGAATCTATCAAAACATGGTAAAGATACCAATAAATCTAGATCTGGGGCATCAAGGTAGTTGATGATAATAATACACCCCTGTAAATTCAGGGAAATTTATTCTTTATGACTTTATGTTGATGGAATGATCTAGTCAGCGTGAGAGTTTGAATTTTTATTGTACCATAGACATCAACTGATTTATTCTTTGACTACTGCAATCACATATTTCAATAGCCACTTCTTCAAATTTCTCAAAAGGGAAAAACAGAAACTTTTAAGAACCAATTTTGCCTGCTAAGTATTCTAAAAAAAAACATTGATGTAATGATTGCAGTGCGCACACATGCCACAGTAAAACTACTTTAAAAAGTATTGTTTGATATTTCTATCCACCAAGCCTTCTCAGTTTATATTAAAAAATGTGAATGCAAAAGGACTGCAATGATAAAAGCAAGAGAGACTTAAACTATTGAAAATAATAACATATTCTAAAAGATATATTCAAAATTCTAAATAATAATAACATAGAATGTGGAATGGGGAGCCTCGAGAGCAATGGGGGAAGAGGCCATTTTTAGTTGAGGAGAAAGGTAGATTATGTAAATAGCCTTATATTTTGATAGGAAAGTATAAAATTAAACAGGTATAATAATATATTGAGTGGGATGTATATACAAGGTAGGGCAAAGCAGGTTTCCCGCTGTAAATATGCGGTGCAGAGTTTATTTTTGTATTATTATTTATTAATTATTGTATTATTTTTCCATATGAAAACTGCCCAGCTTGTATTTTATTGTATAAAACTATGTTATGAATTGTTCTAATATAAAATTGAAGTGACTAATGAATTTTATAACCAGCAATATGCTGCCAAATTCAGATCATAGTTAGCTCATCATGAAGAGTCTTAGGTAAGTATGAGGCAGAAGAGAGGCTATATGCTTGGATGTGGGAATTTCACACTTAGGTCAGGCCATGTTATAAAAGATCATGTGAACATTGCTACTTTGCTAAAAGTTGACTCGATATCTCTGGTCCATTTTACATGATAAGCCCTGCAATGCTTTCTTCATTGTTCCTGACAAAATGCAGATCAAGAAGCTTAAGTTTTTCTCCATATAAGAATTCTATATTATCCCCACACCAACGAACCAACCAACAAACAAAATGGATAACTGACCAATTTTATTGGTTTAGATGAACATGGCTTAGAAAGCTCATGGAGTTAAATCAAATCTTGTCAAACCTTTGTTGAATAATCATTAAATAAATAGAAGGATGAAAAGGTGGTCAACATTACTAATCCTCAGGGAAATGCACATCAAAACCACAATGAGTTATCACCTCACACCTGTCAGAATGGCCATTACCAATCAATCAATAAACATGTGCTGGCAAGAATGTGGAGAAAAGGGAACCTTTGTGTGCACTGTTGGTGGGAAGGTAAATTGGTGCAGCCACTATAAAAACAGCATGGAGGTTCCTCAGAAAAACTAAAACTAGAATGACCATATCATCAGGCAATCCCACTTCAGGGTGTTTATTCAAAGAAAATGAAACCAGGATATCAAAGAGATAGCTGTACCCTGTGTTTACTGCAGCATCATTCATAATAGTCAAGATATGAACATAACCTAAGTGTTCATCCATGGATGAATGAATAGGGAGGTGGTACAAATATAATGAAATATTATTCAGCCATAAAAAAAGAAGGAAATCTGATTTTTGCTGGGAAACACATCAAATGCACAGAAATAGCGTAGAAAAGGAAAGTGGTTGCCAGAAGCTAAGGCATGGGAATAGCAGCTACAAGGTAAATAAGGCCTGAGGAGCTAACGTAAATCATGGTGAGTATAGTTGGTAATACTGTACTCCATAGTTAAAATGTGTTATGAGAGTATAAACATATTTTCACACAAACAAACAACAAAAAGTGAAGTGATGGATGTGTTAATTAACTAGATGAGAGGAATTTTTACAATATATACATACTAGAGGCCCAGTGCATGAAATTAGTGCAAGAATAGGCCTTCTTTCCCCTGGCTGCCAGCACCAGCTTCCCTTTGGCTGCTGGCACTCAGGACCTGGGCTTTCCTCCGGCTACCAGCAGGCACCTGGGACCCGGGCTTCCCTCACAGCCCCAGCTTCGTCCAGAAGGTCATCCGGAAGGATGTCCGGTCTAATTAGCATATTTTGCTTTTATTATTACAGTTGTCAAATCACCACAATATACATTTTAAGTATCTTACAATTTTATTAGTCAATGGTACTTCCCACTAGCAAATGGCACCTCAGTACAGCCAAACTTAAAATATAT
>NW_006282396.1:1690819-1698892 GCF_000327345.1 Myotis davidii
AAATTAAAGAAGAAATAACACTAATCATGAGATTCCCAGTGTCTTGCTAATGAAAGCCATGCCAACTGGTATGCTTATGCTTAGTGTCTTGTAAAATGTTATATTTTTGGCTTTACCAAAACAGAGAAAGAATATTTCAGAGGGAAAACTATAGAGTGAGAATACTTCACTGAATAAGTGTATGGAGAAAGCAACTCCTCATGATGGTATATGGTAAAGCAAAATTTTGCTCAAAAAGCATATATCATTAAAAAATTAACAGGGAAAAAATGAGAGTTATGAAGGTGCACTAACCCCTAAATGCTACCCTAAAACAAATGGTCTCTTCCCTAAAAAATAAAATTAAGTGCAGTTATAGAAAACAAATATGTTTTTTTGTGTAATTGAATATTGGTTTAAGATTCATGCCTAATACAATCTTTTACTTAGAGAACCCCTCTTACAGCTTTGCAGGAATTTTTCTGTGTTTTACTGTATCCAGGAAGCAATCAAGAGCACATATTGAGTTTGGCAAATATGCTGTGCAGGAGGCAAATGTTCATTCTGGTCAAGGGAAAAGGACCCAGAGCCATAGGACAAGGTATTGGAGGCTTATTTTGAGTATTTATGCAAGATAAGAGTGTTCTGAGACGGATTTCTCAGAATGTCTTATTTCAAAGCCAGTAAAATTTTAATTAACCTAATTTCCCTCATTCCGATTCCAGGCTCCCTGAGCAACCACCAACTTATGAAGCTCAATCAAATAGGCTTCAAATATTTATGATCTCTCTACTGTGATTTCTAGAAGTAAATTATTACTCTCAGTCCTGATTGTGTGGGATTTTTATTTCTGTTTTATTTTTTTGGTTCCCATGCTATACATATATATATATATATATATATATAGTTTGTTGATTGCACATATGTTAGTGTACCTGTGTAAATGTTTTATTTCTCATTATAGTTTTGGTGATTTAGCAATTTTTTGTTTACTCCATTTTCTGGATATTTTATTTAGCATGACACAGTCACATGTTTCAAGCCTCATCACCCATGGATGGATACAATAAGCATCTGGGATACTAAAATGATGCTACCAAATTGAGGTACTACCCCAGGACATCCAGCAGAGCTCAAGCCAGTCTTTCTTGAGACCGTATCACTCCCATGTCCTGATTCATTCTATTAATTTATGCAATTCCTGTTTGACAAGATAAAATAAAATAAACAAACCAAACCAAAAAGTACTCTGAAGTTACACTTGAGGATCTGTGTTTGGTAACAGTGCTAGAGGAAATAGAACTAACATTTTGTGGAGTATCTGCCACTTCCATACACTGTGCTCCATTTTTCTTTTAATAGAATGTTCTATTTAATCCTTCCTTTTGCCTACATAGGTTTAGAGGCTAATCACAGGTCCCACTAGCAAACCGAGGGATCATACCTACAGGTGGCATGCAGTGTCTTCCCAGGCCACCTCCAAATGAGGTCAATGTGAAAGTGTGGTCCCTTTATTATCTATGTTACGACCAACTTGAGTGCTGCTTCCCCACCACACACACATCCCATACAATAGCCCTTCCCTCCCCTCCTTGAGCTACCCTCCAAATATAACAAACTGTGAAGTCAATACCTCCAAGCTGTGTCTCTGAAACCTGCCTAACAGGTGACCCCGTGTGAACGCCTGACATCCACAGCTATCATCGGCTACCCCTTCCGAGAAGGAACCGAAGTGAAAAAGTCTTTGCCACCATCCTCAGTTACCCTTTCCTCGGGTTTTCCTTCGCCTTTGCCTTTGTTTTTTTTCTTATCAAGCATAAGTTGGAGCTTCTTTTAGTCAGTCCTGACATATAGTCCCTTTGTGGTTATGACTCATCCCCAACACTTTCAAACTGAACTGCAGCACAAATCAATACATCAATGTAATTAAATCACGATCATAAAGAATATGGTTCAACAGGATAAGAACTGTAACTACTTGCCCTAATGTGAGTTTCTTTCCGTTTCCTATCCTGGGAGTAGATATAACTCTCAAGTGAACAGTTTCAGAAAAATACCTTGATAGAATCTCAGGATGTATTTGAGGAAATGGTACACAGTAATGATGACTCTGACTTAAGGCTCTCTGGGGGCCAATCACGGGGCCATAAAAAATGCTTAAATCCAAGAAAGAAAACACAAAAGGCAACAAAAAAAGGGGGCTGGTGAGGAGTCTCTAAATACTAATGTGAGGAATGTAAACAGTTTTTCTCAATTTTATGAAATCGACATGCATGTAGCTTAGGCAGGTTAAAATAGAGAGAGCTACCCGTTTTTGACTCAGGAGAACAACAGAAGGACATTTGAGGTTTCACAACTTTTTTCCCCAACTTCGACATTCACACGTGAAACACTTAAGCTGTGAATACAGTGCAATCTGCATATGTCTGGTACATTGAATTTTCTTCACCAGACAATACGAAATTCAATTTTGTCTTCCACAGCACACCACTTAGAGTTTCCATAGCTCTATCCATTTTTCCATTGTCTCAGGATCCCAAGTCAGAAAATGCATTGGACAATTATATAGTACAGATTCCAAACTTTTATAAAACTATCTCAAGTGCCATTGTCAGATGGTGTCTATTGTACTTTAAAACTAAGTTGTTACAGTTTAAAATTGTACAAGGGCAGGTAGACAGTTCTATATACTATGGAAAGAACTAAATGGAAAATGATAATAGCTCTTTAGGCCAGGAAACTGTACAATAGATCATTCCTTTTTACACATTACTGAAAGTAGACCGAAAAAAAAAAAAAAGCCTATGTGGTCTTTTTTTTTTTTGGTTCCTAAGCCTCATTTAACTTGATGAATTGACACAAGCCTCAGATAGTTTCTGAGAGGAAAGATACTGGCAAAGCATGTCCACCGGTAGAAAAGCATGACCCTCAATCCAAGTGTGAATGAGTCTGTGGGGGCACTGAGGCACAGAAGAGTCCTTTGCCCTCATTGGGGAGCAATTTCCCCTTCGGGACTGAGCCTACAGTCTCTGTACTTATCAGCCTTAAAGGATTTCTAGGAGCAATAAAGTGTTAGTAATTGTATGGCCTTCTCCATATCAGAGATGCTGACATTCCCAGTTCTGAGGGCTGTCATGACTGACAGCTTGGGAGGGAATGTGGCAGGTTGTGGATGCAGACCTGCTAATGGGATGGTAGAACATGGCTGTGCTCTGGGTCTTGGCAGTTGCATCTATGTTATATGAGGGGTGGACTGATCACCAGAAACCTGTAACTCAACATTGTTAAGTGTCTTCAGAAACAGGGCATTGCAAAGGTGCAGTGTTGCCTGTTTGTAGGAAAGGACACCCTAAGTAACTGGAGTTGGGAGGTGTCCCTTTACTGTTCCATCATTGTGTACTGGAGCAAAAAACAAAACAAACAAAAAAAAACAACTTGCAGATCTTAAGAGTAATAGAAGCTGGGCCTGGGTGTGGCATCTGCCCTCTGATAGATGAACAGAATGCCACATCCCCCGTCCCCTCCCCCCCCAACAGATACCGGTAGGATCTTTATTTATACTCGAAGTAACAGGAAGTTACATCACATCTGGATGGGCCCTGAGTTCCCAGTGACATAATGGGATCCACCCCCTTAGCACCTGGGCTGGAAAAGGTCAGACTGAGTGGCATCCTTGCCTCTTGGCTAGGGCTGCCCCCAGGGTGTGGCTCTGCCTGCGCTCTGGGTGCAGCTGACAATATTTTTAAGAAGCATGCCCATGTGTCTCGCTAGGGGCCCTCCACACCGAACCTGTCAATAAATCCTGTTTGATCTATCTTCAAAATGGATACAAAAACCTAGCACATTCTATCACCTCTTCATCTACCACCCCAGTCCACGCTGCCATTATCTCTCTTATAGGTTATTGCAACAAAACAAACAAAAAAAAACAACTTGCAGATCTTAAGAGTAATAGAATAACTAAGATTACTCTGGCAATTCCTCCATCTTACTGCTGGTTTTCTTCAGAACTATTATTTAGGATCTGCTTTCTGTCTCAGGAAGTTTCCTTTTTTTCCCATTCCTGAAATCAATCAATTTCTCTCCATGGGGGGTGGGGGGAATTTTTACATGGAGACACCCTAATTCTTATTTCCTGGGAACCTCCTTGTCCTTGAGAAAGAACTGTCCCCCTATAATACTTTGTCTTAAGAGATGCCATCTCTACCTGTACTACAGAGGAAAACAGTTTGAAACACTTCAACAACAATGATGACAACAACAATCATGCCACAAAAACAAAATGTTCTTCCTAAGCCCAAGGGATAACAAAGAATATATGTGCACATATTTAAGCTAACTAATACATGATATTCTGACATGCTCTCTGAGGCTATAGGTCCAGTCCTCTCAAAGCATTTACTCACTGGGTGGTGATAGGTGTCATCTTACCTTGTGAGTTCTGATTTTTTTTTTCTTAAGGATCACACTTTCTCCTTGAATGATTGACAGGGGGTCTGGAATGATTAGCATATTCAATAGCGACTCTGGGTCCACAGTCCCAGGAACGTGATCCACTCTGTTGCCTCAGTAAAGTAACCTTATCAGAAAGCAGTACCCATCCCTAAGCCATGTGTGCCTATGTGATAGGAGGCTCAGTGGGTGGGGAGCAGGGCTGCAGATCAAACACTCTTTTTTTCTAAGAGAATTTTTCATTAGTACTTCTTTGGGATAAGAGGTCAGAATAGAATCAATGAATGGCCAACAAAAGCAAGGCATCATTGTTGAGCTCTTGCCTTCCTAACCCTCATAGCCACTTCTCTCCATGTACACTTACTACAAAGCCAACCACTCCAGATCCAGCAGATAGCATGTAAGGTATTCTAACAATTAAAACAATGCGAGAGATGTTGGAGATTAAGAATTTTCTACAGTGCTTCATGTGCTTTTGTCCTGGCTACTATTCTTCCTCTATCCTCTTGTACATGACCTCAGCTCCTCACTGTTAACCCTCCCTCTTCTTCACAAGATGCATATTGCATAATGAACCTGCACAAATGACTCCTTCCTATTCACGAACCACCTGTGATACACTCTGTCTGAAACCAGCCAAATTGCAACTCACTTGGCCTGTTAAGCCTCCTTAAAACATTCTACCCTCCTACCCCAGGTTAGAATGTTTCTGTGGAGCCTTTTCATGACTGCTATTTTTTTTAAAATATATTTTATTGATTTTTTACAGAGAGGAATGGAGAGAGACAGAGAGTCAGAAACATCGATGAGAGAGAAACATCGATCAGCCGCCTCCTGCACACCCCCCACTGGGGACGTGCCCGCAACCCAGGTACATGCCCTTGACCGGAATCGAACCTGGGACCCTTCAGTCCGCAGGCCGACGCTCTATCCACTGAGCCAAACTGGTTTCGGCAATGACTGCTATTTTTAAATGAATGTTTATGTTAATGAAGCTTGATGGATTTACTTCCACGCAATGTATAATATACATGCTTGATATTTTACTCAGAATCCTACCACTATACTTTTGCAAATCTTCAATGTCACTCTCTGTGTTCTTCTGAGGTGATATTGTAATTCCCCTTATTTTCAAATGCATATCTGGCCTCTTTTCCAATGTACATATTAGTTTGACTTTCAAATAGCCTTTTAAAGTCTATTTTCAGAGGACCCCAAAACTACTCTGGAAACGAGTGGAAGTTGGGGTCCTACTCATGCATGAAGATTGCCAGCAAATGCCAAAAGCTATATTTCAAAAAAAGCTATATTCCTAGTATGTAATCCTTTCCCTCATAACCACAACTGCTGACTTTGTTGCAGTTGAAACCATCATGAACTATAACATATTGCCCTTTAAGTGGTGTCCCTGATTCCATACTAGTCCCTATTTATATTGATTTGAGAGAGGAAAGGAGAGAAGAGAGAGAGAAACATCAATGATGAGAGGGAATCATTGATTGGCTGCCTCCTGCATGCCCCCAAATGGAGATCAAGCCTGCAACCCAGGCATGTGCCATTGACTGGAATCAAACCTGGGACCCTTCAATCCACAGGCTGACACTTTATCCACTGAGCCACACTGGCTAGGGCTCAGATTATTCTTTATAAGAGCAAATAACAAAAATGTGTCACTCCTCTGTTTAAATCTCCAAGGTTCCACCCCACAGTGCCCTTTGAGTTTCCTGAAAACAAGAGATCATTTTTTTCTTTGCCCATGATGTGCCCTTTGGCATCCTTGCTCTCACATTCTCCCAAGACTGGCTTCTTCCCTTCCTGTGATTCAGGCCTCTGCTTAAAAGAAATGTCCTCTAGAATACCGAATCTATCTTCTCTCTTCCTTCAGTCACTGTTTATCACATTAACGTCTCCTATTTATTCAGAATACATTTTGGAGTATGTATCACTATTTTATTCATTTTCACTTGTTTCATAGCTGAGAATTTATGCTACATAGGGCCCAAAACATGTTTGTCTTGTCTATAATAGGCCCAACATAGTGGTTATTTAGTTAAATTTTTATAATGTTTCAAATTTGTTTTTATATGTCTAATCTTTTCTTTTGCAACAAAAAGATGTGCAATTTCTCTTCTTGTGGAGTCTTTTAGTCTGCAACTTCAGCCTTTTAAGTTATTTATGTTATTTTCTTCCTGTTGATGGTATTTTCTCTGTGTGTATGTTTTTATAAGTAAACTTTTACTTTTGTGATAACATGTTTCCAGCTTATTTTATTTCTGCACTGTCATTATTATCATTGGTGTTATCATTATTATTAACTACTTATATAGAGCTTCTAAAATGCCAGAAATTATCCTAAGAACATCACAAACATCAGCTCATCTATTAACATCCACGTGTGGTTGCAACGATACTATTATTATCCCTATTTTACACACAGAGAAAGGGAGGCACACAGAGGATAAGTCATGCTCATCATCATAGAGGTTGTGAATAGAAGAGCCAGGATTTCAATCCAGATACAGGTCATCTGTCTCCAGAGTCTAAGCTCTTCAGTGAGTAAATAGATCAAAATCCACAGATGACAAATTTAAAAAAATTTTCTCATATATGTTGATTTCTTTTCAATCATTCTCTTCTGAGAATTCATAATTCTTAAGCAAAGAGCATTCATTCCTCAGGGGAGAAAGAATATGACTTGGAATGAAAGAGTTACTGATCATTTTTGAATCTCAAAGCTAACATTTTGAGGAATTCCAGTTATTATAATATTTTTTAACTCAGGCACTGCTGAGAAAATGATTTTTTCCTAAATTCTCAAAGCTCATTTTCATGCAGGTCAGATATCAGAGAGATGTTCAGAGGGAAATGGTAAAAAATGGTTGTGGATTATTACCAAAGATCATTCTCTTCCACAGGTAAAGCTGCCAGAAAAATTTTTATTGGGAGCTGAGAGGGAAGATATGAGAATCTTCACATTAGGAACAAGGGCCATTGCCCTCAGCAAAGTCCTACAGTCTACCTGGCATTCTGAGGTGTAGAGACATAAGGGCCTTATAAGGTGTCTAGGTGGTTGGGCTGGACAGGAGCCCCTCAGAGTCTGCAGGTGCTTCTGAGACTGCAATATGATGCAGAGAAATAACCTGAGATATCCCAGACTTTAGGAAGTCATGGAACATTTGATTCAATTAGAAAGGTTTGTGATCATAATAGAGGGGCTGCCAAAATAGACCTCTTAGCAGGGGCTTCTGGTATGTAGAAACAAGCTGCCCACAAGAAATGGGCAAAACCATAAAGCTTCCAGTGGGCACTGAACTTCAGACTCAAAGAGAACAGGTCAGGGCAGACCTGAACCATGGGAAGTTTGGTAGAGGCCCAGCAGTTGGACTGAATGTGTATCTAGCCAAATACATTCATACAAACGTCCTCTTACATCCACATTCAAGGAGAGCAAAGGGCAAATTTTACAAGAATATCCCAATATGATTTTTTTAAAAAATATATTTTATTGATATTTTTACAGAGAGGAAGGGAGAGGGATAGAGAGTTAGAAACATCGATGAGAGAGAAACATCGATCAGCTGCCTCCTGTACACCCCCTACTGGGGATGTGCCCGCAACCAAGGTACATGCCCTTGACCGGAA
>NW_006282396.1:1699178-1700290 GCF_000327345.1 Myotis davidii
GAAACATTGAGTGCCTTTAGACACAGTGCAAAATATTACAGCAATTTAAAAAAGATCAATATGAAGATAGCAGTCATGCATGTAAAATCTGCTGAGCTATATTGCTATATGATCAAATTCCATTCCCATGTGAATAAATATATTTGGAAAGCAATAAAAGTCTATAAATAGAAATAGGCATTTCTGTCCATTGGAGGACCGAGGGAAAAAAATGATTCCAAGGTTTGAGACAGAATTTATCAGCAATAGTTTATTTCTTGTCTAATAAAATGGTAACATGATTGTGTTGATAAATTGTACATTTCGCTGGCATATTAGTGGATGTGTTTACAATGAAATCTCACCATTCAGGTCTCTTGTAAGGGGACATAATAAAGTAAGGTATTTACAGTGATCTTGCAATGGGTCAGTGAAAAAGGTAGTCTGCATGTCTTTTGTTCTTTAGAGAGAGTTCCATGAATAGAAATTGACTCTTTTCCTAATTACTCGCCTGCAATCAGCTGCCTATTGCAACTCCGTAACTTAGATCAACTCACAAAAGACACAGCAGAGGCTAAGCGATTTTGTCCTCCTTCCAAGAAAGATTTCATATAGCTTCATTGTTCCTGCGATTAATTGAGTCATTCTCTGAAAATACACACTTTTACTGTGCCCCGGATATATTATCTAAGGCATTAATCTTCACAGCATCAAATTGAAAAATGGAAGGAAAATGTAAACCACACCAATTGAACAAGTGTAGAATCCTGTTGTTAAGACAACCACTTATTATATTTGGCCAAATCCATTGAGAAAGGAGACAATGAAAAAGAGATGAATGAAAACCTTGAATGTGGTATGGTGCTCAATTAAATTAATGTCATCCCCCATGACTCTCTTTACATTTAAGTCAAAATGACTAAAGGGAAAGCTACATGATTTGGTGGTACACATACTTTTATTTATTCCAACATTCTAAGTAAGAGCTGGTAGGTAGAACTTCTAACCTTGGTTTACTTTATAATAAGATCTAACCTGCATTATTTTTTTTTCTTAAACTCAGTCATCCCAAAAAGCAGAGTCACAGAGATCTTGTAGAACATATGGGTTAATTCTTCCACATATTCAAAATA
>NW_006282396.1:1700364-1703545 GCF_000327345.1 Myotis davidii
GTTGAGGTGTGTTTGCCATACAGCACATGCTTATATCAGCAGTCAAATCATTTACATGAACTCAGTCAATTTATTGCTTCTACCTGAGATCCACTGATTTCCAATGTACCATTTTTTATGATTGTTTTCCAGGCCTGAAGTCATGACTAGACATAGGCAGTGCCTTTCTGATAGCTTATTGTTTTCTCCTTGTGGGATTCACTGTTTCTAACTGGGTTGGCACTTTCTGTCTCACACTTGACTGTGTTATACACAATGCCAAGTCTCAAGCCACATTAAAGCCAAAAAGAAAAAAAGAGAGAGAGAGAGAGATGAACTGCAGCTACACCATTTTGCTGACACCGTCCTGTCTCATTTTATTCACAGAATGTAAGCCCTGGAGTCTTACAACCATTTGAAATTTAAAGGCAAATGCTAAGAGCATACCCTCCTGAGACTTGGCACCAATCAAAAAGTTTGTCAAAACTGCTTTGGCATTGAACCACTGAATGTTTTCGGCACAAGTAGAAAGCTGACACCATTCATAGACAACTCCTGGGCCAACCCAAAAGAAAAGCTGTCAGATCCAGTGAATTTCTTCCCATGCAATTACAGTGATTTCAATATTGAAGTCTAGAAAAAATACGACTTTTCTCTGAACTATGTTCTGTGGCATTATTATTATTTTTTTTTATCATAGAGGTTGTCCTCTCATATTTTCCTTACAACTTGGACATGCATTTTGGAAGCCTGCTAGCGTTTAAGAGAGATACCAAGCATGATTCATGTACTATGACTCATCCCTTTTAAATGTACTAAATTGTATAAATTACATCCTTCAAGCACCCTACAGATACATTAAATATTAATAAACATTTAAAAGCCCCATGAGATGTGATTCCTTTATGTTCACTGATAAAACTGTAACTGATCCTCTACTTTATGTCTGCAGTTGAAAATAAAGCTAGGAACCTGGTAAACCTTGAATTTTTTAACATTAAATTTGATCACTTTAGCTCTAACGTTTAGTAGCCACACCTTGCTATCCTTGGCAATCAGCTCCAATATAACATTTGTTGTTTTCTATAATTCCCCCTTTGTTGCTTCAAATAAATAAAATTGAAATTGTTATTGTATCTTGTGCAATTTTTTATGAATAAATGAATTATTTTTAACACATGTATGCTTCTATCACATAATAATTTAGAAAAATAATGGTCATTACCCAAACCATCTGAAGAAAACCATTTTCATTCACTATCATACTTTTATTTTGCTCAGAATACTCTTCAAACTCTCTAATCATGCCTTTGGTTCATGTATCATCTGACTCCCCTCATTAAACTCCAAGTACCTTCAAGGCAGGGCCCTTTGGTAACATGTTCAAAGTGGTGCTGAGGAAGTAAGTCTTTAGAGAATATTTGTTGACTTATTAAATATACAAATGAACCCACTGTTCAGAGTGAGGTTATTCACCTAAAGTCTCTCCACAGGTAATTTTCTAAATTGAGATTGATTATGTGTTTCAGCCATGGAAGAGAATCTTACTTCGCCACTCTCACCAAATTAAAAGAGAAGTAATCAGTTGTACATCAAATATCAATTTGGAGGTTATCTCTAATATTACTCATCCATATAGGGAACTGGAAATATTAAAATTAATAAATTAGACAATTTTCCATAGTAGCATCAGAAGTGCTATGAGTCATCTAGAACAGCAATAATATGAATATGATTTGACCCAAAGATGTAATTTAAAATATTCTTGTGGCCACATTACAAAAGTAAAAAGGAAGATGTTATGGGGTGATTGTGTCCCCCAAAATTCACATGTGGAAACCTTAATGCCCAGTAATGGTGCAGGAAGGTGAAGTCTTTGGGAGAGAGGTAATTAGGGTTAGATGAGGTCATTAGAGTGGAGCTACCAGGTGGGATTAGTGTCCTTATGACAAAAGGAACGGTCTGGAGATCTTTGTCTGGCCTCCAAATGAGGATACAGCAAAAAAGAGGTTGGTGTGAAAACCAGAAAGAGGCATTCACCAGACACTGAATCTGCCAACACCTTGATTTTGGTCTCCAGAATGATGAGAAGTAAATGTTTGTTGTGTAAGTCATCCAATCTATGATATTTTGTTATTGCAGCCAAAATTGACTAAGACAATATGATGAAATTAATTTTAATATGTCTTATCTAATGCACTATTTTCAAAAAATAATTTCAACACAAAGTCACACAAATATTATCGTGAGATTCTTTACATTCCTTTTTATATACTACGTCTTTAAAGTACAGTGGGGCTTTGACTTACGAGTTTAATTTGTTCCGTGACGGAGCTCATAACTCAAATTACTCGTATGTCAAATCAACAGTGAACGAGTGAGACACGTGATGCTGGGCTGATGTTGTGGCGTTCACTGTGACCTTCAAGCCTGATGTCTCTAAAGGTCATCCCAACTGGCAACTAGAGAAGATACTTTTTTTTTTGGACAAGAATGAAAAAAAGAGTGAACACACGGAGACAAAGTGCTGTGCAGGTATGTTTCTCACCACCTCCAACCTAGACACAATAGGTGACTTGCAGAACAGACTTTGGCCATTCACCATGGATCCACCTACCCACTACTGTGGTTCAAAACCCAAAGTTTTTCTTGGAAGAGAACTGATGGGAGGTGGTGTGGTTACAGGTTTAGATGCTTTTTCACACCTACAAGGTGAGATAGCAAATCAGTGACAACATGTGCCAGCCGCCACAGTGTTTGAAGGCCCACATCACAAAGAGAAATATAGCAACTGCTTTACTTCTGCCTTCCAAATCTTATGCAAAGATGTCTGTTGTGGTTAATGCAAACCCCAAACCATACCGGGAATGAATTCTGAGAACTGTAGTTCCAGCTTAATTACATTGATACAATATAAATGCACCACAGACATGTAGGATAGCTTATGTCAGTGTTTCCAAGTCCTATCAAAATAGAAATTACTCTTTGGAAATTTCACTTCAATAATATTGCAATGCAGGGTTTTGAAACAGATGTCCTAATGTAGCCTCATGGAGTGCAGAAACAGTTTTTACATGGAAAAATGAATGTCTTTGGAGTTTATATGGGAGCATTTCTCTCTTCTCTTTTTTCTTCTTCTTTTTAAATCCAACACTATAAACACCTATAGAAAATCATTTAACTGCAGAGAACCTAAACCATA
>NW_006282396.1:1707353-1708634 GCF_000327345.1 Myotis davidii
AAAGAAGTGGGATTTTTACTAAGGCCTGCTCTCTCTTTGCACTGCCCTGCGGCCTCTTTAAGTAATACATGTGTTCTCTGAAACTCACATTGTAATCAACCCCTATTTTAGTAAATATACTCATGAAATATCTACTAAAAACAGTCACCTACTGGAAACTCTTTGTAGAAAAAAAATATTCTGCTTATTTGCCTTATTCATTCCCCTTTTCCACTTACTCTTCTTTTAATTCAGAGAAATACATATGAGATTTTTCTTTTCTTTCTAGCATCCTCTGCATTAGCTATACACCCTAGGATCTGATAAATCTGGTTAAGAGATTATTTGCTGTAGCTTTCTCATGTACTTGTGTTCCATCTCCACAGAAGCAGTTTTCCACCGATCAGGACACTCACCGGACATAGGACACAGTTGTGGACTACTTATACCAAAAACACTGCTTCTGAAAATAAATGTTCTCTTCCTGCTCCACTGCCCACAACCCAGAGTAATCATAAGAATATCTAAAAATAAAAATGCATGGTAGGTATAAAAGACAATTTTAGAAATGACTATGTGACTAGTCTTAATTTCAGTATCCAATTAATTTAGCTTTGTATAAGTTTGCAGAAATGATAATCCCATCCACTTATATTTAGCAAGTTTGCATAAAAATCAAGAGTATTTATCTCAAAATATCCTTATTTTAAAAAGAAAGTGTAAGCTCAGTAGAGATAAGATGTCAACAAATAATCATAATGAAATCTTGAGACGTAAATATATTTTGTATATAATTAATGCAAATTTAAATCTCTGGTTCATCTATATGTATGATTAAATCACTATGTTTTGACTTACTTATAGATATGATATACAAATTGGTCATTGTAAGAAACAATCGAAAGAAATATTTTCATTTTGATGTTTATGAAATCCATTTTCCATTTCAAATATTTAATTTCTCTTATGTGATAAAATATAGCTCCCCTAAAGAAAAATACGTTCGTTTTCTTTATTCAAACCCACATTCTGCTTAGCTATGAAGTTCTGAGTTCTCAATGGCTTTCATTTTTGTTTTTGCTCTTTTTCTGACAGTGAGCAGATGAAAAGAGAACAGGAGGCGTGTAAGGCCCTCTTTGGTACCTGGAGGATTCCTAGGGGTTCTTTTATTTGCTGATGGCTGAGACTGTCTCATTTACATCCTTTCACAGAACGAACTATGTAGCTGCAATATTATACCTGTGTCTGGCTAACCTTTTGTGCTGTGCTGCTGTGTACGGATTTACTCACGAGGGCTGTTTA
>NW_006282396.1:1708703-1710987 GCF_000327345.1 Myotis davidii
TCCCTGCCTTCCTAACAACATCCAGACCAATTTCTAGATTTTGAAAGAGGTACATTTTTCTTACCTTAAGTTACATTTTTAATACATATATTTTATTGATTTTTTACAGAGAGGAAGGGAGAGGTATAAAGAGTTAGAAACACTGATGAGAGAGAAACATCGATCAGCTGCCTCCTGCACACCCCCTACTGGAGATGTGCCTGCAACCAAGGTACATGCCCTTGATCGGAATTGAACCTGGGACCCTTCATCCACAGGCCAAAGCTCTATCCACTGAGCCAAACCAGTTAGGGCTTAAGTTACAGTTTGAATTGTTAATAGTTTAGAAGGAGTTAGGGTGAAGGTCTACCTCAGAAAGCTCTTAACGAAAGAGAAACATACAATTGTTAGATCAAGTTTTAAAGCCCTTTAAAAGATTTAAGTTTTCTAATACAGTGTGAAAAGTATAATTTGCATATAAACAATTTGGGTGACAATTAGAATTATTTTCCTTTCATGAAAGCAAATTAAAGACTTCTAAGGGGTAGCGCTGTTTTAGTCTAATTTTAACATTTGTTTATGTTTGAGTGTGATAAAGCATAATTTCTTTAAATATTTTTAATTAGCATCCCCATCCAGTCTCTAAGGGAAAAGGAGGAAAACCTTGTCACAGAAATGTAGTGAATGTGCAACTCCATTCTCCAACCTCACCCCTTGGAGGGCCCCAATCTGCTGTTCATTTCACAGTGCTATGTGGAAGAGTTTTTGAATGAAATATGGAAATTCAATTTTTAAACTTATTATACACAGTCAGAAGATGAATCCTCCAACAAATAGATCATATTGAGTTTTACAAAATTGGATTTATTTAAGAACCACTTCTGGACACTAAGCTTGTCCCCATGTTACAAATAAAGAATATATGGTGTATTGACTTGATTATTGATAACCTTTGTGATCATTAAGTCCCCGAAGGCCTTAGTGTTAGTTATGTGACATTTTAGGCAGCATTGTGTAGTGTTTAAGAGTATTGTTTCTGCAGTCAGAATAATAAAGTACGAATGGCAAATTTACCACATTCTATGGGACCTTGAGAAGTATAAAAACATTTCTTAAGCCTCAGTTACCATACCAATGATGCCATGAATCTCATTGAAGAAATGGTTGTGAAGGAAGAATAAGAAAATTAGTTTAAGTCTTTAGCACAATGTCTGGCACACAGTAATTGCTCAAAGGATTAACATATATTCATACTGCAGAGTTATAAAAATTAAATCAGTTGCAGATACAGCCAATTTCTTGTTTCTAATACATGCAAATCAATTTTAAGAGAGACAAACTTGGTTACAATTACATATTATTACATTTACTAGAGGCCCAGTACACAAAAATTTGTGCACTCGGGGGGGTCCCTCAGCTCTGCCTATGCCCTCTTGCAGTCTGGGACCCCACGGAAGATGTCCAACTGCTGGCTTAGGCCCGCTCCCTGAGGGATCAGGTCCAAGCTGGCAGTCAGACATCCCTCTGGCAGCCCAGCAGCCCTTGGGGGATGCCTACTTGCCAGCAGGGAGAAGACCTAAGCTACAGTCAGACATCCTTAGTGCTGCTGAGGAGGCAGTAGAGGCTCCCGCCAGCACCGCTGTGCTGGCACCCATCAGCCTGGCTTGTGGCTGAGCAGAGCTCCCCCTGTGGGAGCGCACTGACCACCAGGGGGCAGCTTCTGTATTGAGCATCTGCCCGCTGGTGGTCAGTGTGTATCATAGGGACCAGTCATTCCTAGTCATTCTGCTGTTAGGGTGAATTTGCATATTACCCTTTTGTTATATAGAATAGAGGCCTTGTGCATGGGTGGGGGCCGACATGTGAGGACCCTCACCATATGGGGGTTTGGTCAGCCTGGATGAGGGGCTGATGGCTGTTTTCAGGCTGCCCACAGCCCCTTCAGGGTAGGGGTCACCGCTGGAGTGCCTGGCCAGCCTGGGTGAGGGGCTGATGGCTGTTTTCAGACTGACCAAGGCTCCTGGCAACCAAAACTCCCAGCCTTTCCTTTTTTTTTTAATTCGCTCCAGCTCTGTGACCATGGCAGCTGGAAGCAGGTATCTGGAGTTTATTTACGTTCTATAATTGAAACTTTCTTGCCTTGAGAGGAGGCAGCAGCTGGCCGGGAAGCTTGGTTTCTTCCATCGCCACGGCAACCAAGCCTCCTGCTTGCTCCAGCTCTGTGGCTGCCGGCCGCCATCTTGGTTGGGGTAATTTGCATATAGTCGCTCTGATTGGCTGGTGGGCGTGGCTTGGGTGTAGTAAA
>NW_006282396.1:1711663-1732017 GCF_000327345.1 Myotis davidii
CTGGAACTCAGAGCTCGGCTGCAGCAGGCGGGGAACCTTGGCTTCCTCTATAACTGGAGAAAGCAAGCCTCATGTTCGCTTCAGCTGCCTGGCTGCCGGCCGCCATCTTGGCTGGCAGTTAATTTGCATATCTTGCTGATTAGCCAATGGGAAGGATAGCGAAGTTACAGTTAATTACCATGTTTCTCTATTATTAGATAGGATGGTACTCATTATGCAACAATAGATAACTGACCAGAAAATTTTATTAGAAGTAGGGGTCTATCCCTAACTGGTA
The DNA here is from genome assembly GCF_000327345.1 of Myotis davidii. Lineage (NCBI taxonomy): Eukaryota > Metazoa > Chordata > Mammalia > Chiroptera > Vespertilionidae > Myotis > Myotis davidii. The sequence goes on from NW_006282396.1 coordinate 1,711,941, forward strand.
CTGGTTTGGCTCAGTGGATAGAGTGTCGGCCTGCTGACTGAAGGGTCCCAGGTAAGATTCCGGTCAAGGGCATGTACCTTGGTTGTGGGCATATCCCCAGTAAGGGGTTTGCAGCTGATTGGTGTTTCTCTCTCATCAATGTTTCTAACTCTCTATCCCTCTCCCTTCCTCTCTGTAAACAAATCAATAAAATATATTTTTTTTAAAAAGTAGGGGTCTAATGTAATAGAAATTTGAAAGATATAGTTAGCACTGACTTTGGTACTCCATAGTGAGTGGGTAAATATTAGAAATGTGACAAGAAGGCTATTGGGGAAAGTTGGAAGATTGGCAGACAAAATATTAGTGGAAAGTGGAAAGGATGTAAAGAATTTGTTATTAGAGTCTGAAAAAAAATGTGGTGTTATGTGATTTTTTTTTGTAGCAAGACAATTGGCAATGCCATATTCTGAGGTTAACTACAAAACATAAAATGTTCATTTTTTTATATATTTTATTGATTTTTTACAGAGAGGAAGGGAGAGAGAGGGTAGAAACAACAATGAGAGAGAAACATCGATTAGCTGCCTCCTGCACACCTCCTACTGGGGATATGCCCACAACATGCCCTTGACTGGAATTGAACCTGGGACATTTCAGTCCACAGGCTGATGCTCTATCCACTGAGCCAAACCAGTTAGGGCAACATACAATGTTCTTAATAAGCTTTTGAATCCATGATTCCAGGTTGAATACTGTAAATTTGTTTTTATTAGCTGTATACATTAAGGTACAAGAAGAAATTCTGAAATACGGTAGGAAATTTCAGTTTGAAGTGGTATTAATAGAAAATATAGAGGGCCCAAGACTCAATTTAAAGAGAAAACTGTATTCTCTCTAAGTATTAAAAGATTCTCAAAAAAGAAAAATGGCCTTAAGAGTAAGGATTAAGTTTAGTGTAGCTTTAGGATCCTTTAGTATAACTTTAGAAACAGTTATGGAGGCATAAAGTAGAACACAGAATGGTTCCTAAGAATTTTAAAGGCTTTATATTTTCAACACTCTATGAAAAATATAAAGAGTTCTACCTCAGAAATAATTGTAGATATGGGTTTTGAAGCATGGTATAAATAACTGTTACATGCATGTGAAATTCACATTTTTAAGGGTGTATTATTAAATTGAATTAAAAGTGCTTCCCAGCTGCCGTGGCTCAGTGGTTGAGCATCGTCCCATGCATCAATAAATCACTGGTTCTATTCCCAGTCAGGGCACATGCCCAGGTTGCGGGCTCAATCTCCAGTAGGAGGTGTGCGGTGGGGAGATCTGCATGTCCCCAACTGTTGCCAAGGGATGTGGGCTTCTTGTGATGTCACGAGAAAAATAATTTTCTGAGACTTGCAAGGGAGGATCAGATATAGCAGAAAGCTTTATTTCTGTGGAATCATACCCCTGAGTTTCCAAGTTCCCATTTCTCTTCATCCTTCCGAGGAAGAAGCCCAGCTGTGCCTTTAGTAGAGCTAGAGTCAGGGCCATTGCCCAGTTTTCCCACCATGTTTGTGCACAGTCCAATCCGGCATCAGGCTAGCTTAATTTGTGTAGCTAGTTGTAGTCCATCAGTCCATTGCGTGTGGGGCCCACATGACCAGGGGAATCATGAGGACATTTACTCAGCTATTTTCAGAATTGTTATGGTCCAGATACTCCTCCCATTTTTTAATTATTTTTAAAAAATGTATTTTATTGATTTTTTACAGAGAGAAAGGAAGGGGTAGAGAGTTAATAACATCAATGAGAGAGAAACATCGATCAGCCTTCTGCACACTATTGGGATGTGCCTATAACCACAGTATATGCCCTTGACTGGAATTGAGTCTGGGACCCTTCAGGCCGCAGGCCGATGCTCTATCCACTGAGCCAATCTGGTTAGGGCCAATTTTTTACTTTCGGACTTGAAGTGTCAATTACAGTTATCCTATACTGGTCTCATCATTGTGTGCTGCTAGTGTAAAACTATAACTTGTCTTTAGTTTTATGAACCCCTGGAACAACCAGAACATAATAAAGGAACTGCATGTAAGAAGCATTATTAATATTCAGAACTGATACAGGTAACGATCATAAACTTCAAGACTAATGCTCTGGTTGGATAAGATATTGGAGTATAGGAAGGTGAGTGTATTTTACAGGCAGGGTTGGATCTTAATCATTGGACTTAGAGAGCATACCAGGATAAAGTGTTATATAAGTGGCCCCCTATCACTTCATCAGTCATCCATGATTGAAGATAATGCCTTTCCACTTTGACTCTGGGCTTGTCCATGTGAGATACCTTGGCCAAAGGACATCAACACACATTACAAAAGCAAAGAAATGATAGTCGATTGCACATCTAAACTCTCCAGCTGTCACTTTTATACTATGTTATCTAGTTATCTCAGATCCCTAGTTATCTCAGTCTTCCCAATTAAATTCAGTCTTCAAACAAACATGCCAACTGAATGTAGCTGCATGAGTGACATCAACTGAGATTAGCAGAAAAAACTCTCTTCCAATCCACAAAATAAAGAAAAAATATATTTTTTGTTTACTCTCTAAATTTTGTGGGTAGTTTTGCAGTAGAGATAACCAAAGCAATTACTAATGTTATCAATCCTTAGCACCAGTGACCTACCTCACAAATGCATTTCATTGGTTGCAGAGACTCTAGAATACAAAGAATAAAGGAGTCTAAGTCCTTTTTTAAAAAAAGGAAATAATAAGAAGAAAAATGGGGGAAAAAAAACAAATTTCTTTGTTACTTTTTAGCCATGTAGTCTCTTCTCATTTTGTTTTTAGATAATTTTTTTCACATGTAGGGAATCATAAAAATTTTACTCATCTAATATTTTTCCCATATGAGGATTAAATGAGAGAATATATGTGAACCACTCTGAAAATATAAAATACTCAGACCCCCAAAATTTGTAAAGGTAGACAATAGGAATTACATGACTGGAAATATATTTTAAGCACTGACTCTACTACATTGTTCTCTAAGACTGTTTAGAAAGCCAGTTAGGATTACATCTTATTTGAAATTCAATGGCCTTCTTTAATGATAATGCAAGAAGATAATATTTTTTGAATTTTCACCTATGTCATAATTGGAGAAATTACACTTTTGTGTTTCAGATATAGTGAGACTCCTGATGAATATTTTTAAAATTCTAATATTTTAGCAACTTAAAGACTGTGTATTTTCACATTTTGAATTATGATAAGGGAATCAGTCACTCCATAATATTGGAATTTTATGTCAGATTCTAAAAATTAAATGTCTCAACTAACAAAGAGATCTGTAATGCCTTATTACCCTGGCTAAACCTGTTACCCCTTCCCAGATAATAACTATGTTCTTGGAAAGACATTATGAGTTCTTTCAAGTAATAATAATCCCTTCAAATAATAGCTTGAATAAGGCTGATTGATAACTACAAGGTCCACTTCTTTTCTTCTGTCGTTTATCACAACATCTAATCTTTCTTCCTTGAATATCACTACGACCTCCTATCCCTAACGAACAGAAAGCATTTTGGAAAAGGTCTTGCATATGTTTAAGTGTAAAAATGATATATCTGGTCCCCACTCCTTAATGGGTGAGCATTCTCTTTATTCTATTTCTGCAATGCAGTTCTTAGAAATGGCAACTATTGGTTCATGATCCTTCCTTCCTTGATTCCTTATTTTAGATGCCATTTCATCAACAACCATTTCAGCATATACTTGATAGCAGACTCTAGCTAGGTCAGTATTACAAAGATTGAAGTCAATTACTACTTTTCACAAACATCAATAAATTATCTTGCTAAGTAAACAAATTATGACTACATAGCCCTCTTACTTAAGTCATAATAGAGCATGTGCAATGAAGGAACAACACATATACATCCCTAAAATTAACTCATGCATTATAAACATTGTGTGAAACAATATTTTATTTTATTTACCTTGGATTGAAATGACACTGGAGCATACTTTGTGGAATGCTCTTCAATAGTTAGCACAAGAGGAAAAATCTTTTGATTTATTACAATAATAGCTATCATTTATGTTCTAGAGGCTGTTTGAAGCCCTTTACCTGCATCATCCAATTATATTTTCCTGATTTTCCATATAAGGGAAATAAGGCACAGAGAAATTAAAAACTTAGTGCAACTTGAAAGGTGAAGCTGATAAATAATTATCTGTATACTGGATTCTAAATGCTTGTTATTTATTAATTATTATGATTATTTTTGAGAAAGAGAGGACAGGAGAGGGGGAGAGAGAGAAAGAAAGAGGCATCAGTGTGAGAGGGAAATATTGATTGGCTGCCTCTTGCATGGATCAAGGCCACAAACTGGGCATGTGCTCTGACCAGGAATCAACTGGCAACCCTTTGGTGCATGGGATGATGCCCAACCAACTGAACCAAACCAGCCAGGGCTAAAGCTTTGTTTTTAGCCAAATCAATGATTATGGGAGTAGCTGCTGTCCAACATATGCATTTGCAAAAGATTTAAATGATTATATAATTAATAGTAAGTTTTAACCCTTTTTAAATTACATGCAAAATTAAACCAATGTCATACAATGTAATACTAAGTAACCAACCTAATTTTTGAAAAAAAAAAAAAACTTATCAGGCTCTATTTAAATTATTATACCAATATATATAAAAATCTTTCTACCAAACCTGAAAACCAGGTTTTTGTCATATAAACATTAACAATCTGAATTAAGGATGTTTTATTTGAATTTTTATTTGCCTATTATGCACTATACATATATTAACCTGAATATTGTTTTAAAAATTTTATCTGAACTACAATTCTATTTTTTGAGAAATTCCCAATATAATATTGATCTGTAGGGATATAAGGTATTTAAAAGAAGATTTTAATAGCTAAAAATACAATGCAAATAAGTATTAGATGCAACTGTCATATTACTAAGACCTACAGAAATTACAATAATCCCTAAAGTGCCTATATCACACACACCCATTCCAATCCTCCTTGCCTTTTCCCCTGTTATTTATGGATTATATCCACCAGCAGATATAAAGCTCCTTTTCTGTCAGATAATCTAAGGTCATTATTCCCATGTCTCTTCATTTTATTATCATCATTATTAGTAGTATTAAAATATATTTTTATTGATTTCAGAGAGGAAGGGAGAGAGAGAGAGAGAGAAACATCAATGATGAGAGAGAATCATTGATTGGCTGCCTCCTGCACCCCCATGCTGTGGAATGAGTCTGCAACCCCGGGCATGTGCCCTTGACTGGAATTGAACCCAGAACCCTTCAATCCACAGGCTGACACTCTATCCACTGAGGCAAACCAGCTAGGGCAATGCCTCTTCATTTTAAAGAAAGTACAATGTCAGAGTAAGGTTCAATTTTTAATGGGGAAATAGATGCTTTAATCTGAGGAATTTTTAAGGTTATAAAATTGGAGAAGGTGAATTAAATATCAAAAGGAAATACATTCTTTTAAAACTAGCTTATGTAATAGACTGAGTAATCACAGCATGCTAAAATTAATTTTAGCCATAGATGCATGCACCGGTGATTAAGACGTTTTAGGAGCAATGAAGTGCTCCTAATCTCAAAAGTCAGGCGACAAGGGCTGAATAGGTGATAGCCACTCAGGAAGCTCATAATAAAAACTATTTACCAACCAGTATAGAAGCAGTTTAATAGTTTAACAAATGGCATGACTATACCGGTCCTACTAGTGGGATACCAGCTCTGATTGCATAATGTGCATTTTGAGTGACTGAGAGTCTTCTAAATGATTATAGTTATAAGTGACTTGTCTAAAAATTCACTTCATTTAGAGTTTAATTTTTTATTGACTGCCTTAAAATAACGTGTAAGGGAAATACTATAAATATCAAGACATTTGAATGACAATGTGCATCACATTAACTTTAGCATGATTGTCTGGTTCATACCATGTGAATTTTAACACATTCTATTTACAATATCCAAAGGCTATGTTCACTAAAGTTCTATTTGATAAGCAGCAATACTGCTGAAAAGCAGAATAAAAATTATCAATAGAATTAACAGTAAATCATTTTTAACTACTTCTTGTACCTTTTTCTCTCTTTTTTTTTGGTAGCTCTAAATTAAAAATATATATAATAAACTCATTATATTGTGAAAAAAATGAACTCATGAATTTTCACTTCACACCTACATCAGTTTTTATAAGTTTTGACTCAAGATAATAGCTATTTATGGTGCTCCCTCTATTAAGCTCTGCAAGGATCAGGAGAGGTTAGCACAAAGAACTGAGTGTTCAGCGAGGGAAAAAAAAAGCAAACATATGTTGGGGACCATGGCAGGCCACCCCAAAATATCCCATCATGACATATTGATTATTCAGAATGAAAATCACTTGAGAAGCAGCAGGAGTGAGTGAAGTTTTCTGATTTTCCTGTCTCTCCAAATGCAGGAAATAAATCTCCATGAGGAAGGTGCCCTCCCTGCTGTAAAAGGGCTAACAAGCAATGATCACACTAAGGAAGAGAAATAGTCTTATTTCCAGAGATAGAGAATCCAGAGCTGAGAAGTCTATGTAAACAAACCCTTATTAATTTTACTAATTTACTGCCCTAAGCCTCCATTTTACTTAAATTTCTTATTAATGACATACCCCAAAATGTATATGCCTTGTCGTGTCAAATCTCCACGAATTTGTTTCTTTACATAAAGTAAACCTATATGACCTGTTTCCAATCTCTCACAGGGAATTATTCTTTTAATTCTTCCATGTACACATAATGAAGTGTGGGTTATTCTCCTGTTATTCTGCCTTGTGCCAATTATATTAGTAGCCCAGCTTTAAGAATTCAAGAAGGGTAGAAGGAGGAATTCTAAAGTCCAAAGTAGGATTTGAAGAAGAAGGAGATATCAACAGGTAATACATGACACATTGAAAAATGAAGGTATATAGATTAAGAAAGGTGACAAATGTTCAATGATATAGAAGTAGAACATCAGAAGCCAAAGGCATGGATGGGAATCAGGGCTCAGAAACCACTTAAAAACATTAATCAGAGGATTTCCAGGAAAAGTGTTGAGTTGAGATCAATTTTTGAACCTCCCTTCACTCCATTAAAAGACCTCTGGGAAAACCCAAGGGAAGGTAAAATGAAAATAAATCATCCACATGACTAAATCTTCAAAAATTTGGCTAGGATATTAAAGTCTATGAGACAATATTAAAGGAAGGTACGCGGAACCACTCTCAAGTCATCCTCGTTATAATTAAAAGGAAACAGACAACAACAACCTCCAAAAAGTATAAATCCTTTATGATGAAAAATTATGATGTTTTGATTATAAAATTTGATGAGTCAAGTGCCACCACTAAGAAAAATACACCTTATCTTATTGGAGTAAAATATCCCAAAATGTTTTCTAGGCCAAAGATTGTTGGAATCTTTAAAATTTTTACCAATAATGCTAAATTATCTGTCAAAAACTTATACCAACATACAACATATATTTTTATCAGCAGTGTTTTAAAGAAACTTATTTTCATCCTGTCTAAGCTCAGACCCTATTCAGTTTCTAATATTTGCACTTTCTTAAGTAGTATGTTTCTTAAATTGAAATTTGTTAAGAAATCTTAATATAAATGTTTTGAGAGATTTATTGGAATATGTTGATTTATTTATTTTAGAGAAAGGAAGAGAGAGAGAGAAAGAGAAAGAGAGAGAGAGAGAGAGAGAGAGAGAGAGAGAGAGAGAGAGAGAGAGACATCTATGTGAGAGAAACATCAATCTGTTGCCTGCAACCTGGTATGTGCCCTGAACCAGAATAAAACCTGGCAACTTTTTGTACACAGGACAATGCTCCAACCAACTTAGCCACACTGGCCATGGCTATCCATATTTTTATTAGTGTATTTTTTCCCCTCTAGATTTATGTATTTTATAATATGTTATGTAGAATGTTTATGCATATTATTATTTGTCTCTTACTTATATTGCACAGGATATATTTCTATATTTACCATTTACTTTGAATTTTATGCTGTTCATTTATATGCCATTTTTTTCAGGTTTTATTAGTTGAATCTACTATGCCATTAATTTACCATTTCTTCCATTAGGAATAGAATTTCAAATGTTTTTAAAACTTTAAGATCAAATAAATATTTTCTCATACCTGTCTCATGGTTTTAAATCTTTATTTAATTATTCATTCCACACAAAATTAATTTTACTATAACATCTGACAGGGATTAAACTTCTTTTTCAAGTAGATAACTATTTTAGGGCCATTAATTAGTTATACTTTAATTTTCCCACATAACTTAAAGAAGACCTTGTTCAAGTAAAAGGCATTGGGAAAATTATACATTATTATAAATCATGGATTACTCAGGGAGCAGCATTTATTGCAGAGCTCCAAGGTTTAGTCTCAGACCTCATTTTTTTTGTTTTGTTTTAAATATATTTTATTGATTTTTTACAGAGAAGAAGGGAGAGGGATAGAGAATTAGAAACAATGATGAGAGAGAAACATCAATCAGCTGCTTCCTGCACACTCCCTATGGGGGATGTGCCCGTAACCAAGGTACATGCCCTTGACCGGTATCGAACCTGGGACCCTTGAGTCCGCAGGCCAATGCTCTATCCACTGAGCCAAACCGGTTAGGGCCTCAGACCTCTTTTTAATGCATATGTGTGTTACTGATCATGTGAACTTTAATGGGTTTACATATCATATATGACTGATGACCCCTATATGAATATCTCCAGACAGAAGCAGACCCCTCTCATTTCTAACTCTCTGTCTCTTCATATACAGCATATTTGCGTGTTGTGTGAATAACATATAAAATAAACATAGATATGTATTTTATCAGCCTATTGACATTTCAATTGGAACAACTGTCTCCCCTTCTTCTTTATCCATGCCAGAACAGCATCTCTACACTTCCGGTGGCTCAGGTGCCAAACCTTAGCATGATTATCAACTCCCTTCTTCTCTACCCACAGCTCAGACCTCAGCAAATCAAAGTACTTGTTAAAGACGCCAAGGTTTTTATCTCTTTTTACTGCCTTGACAGCAACTGCCCTGGTGCAAATGCCATCATCTTGGGCCTGCATCATTGCGTTTGGATCCTCACCAGACTCTCTCAGCCGTGGACAAACTATGGCCTGCGGGCCGGATCCGGCCAGTTTGAAATGAATAAAACTATTGAAAAAAAAAAGACTGTACCCTTTTATGTAATGATGTTTACTTTGAATTTATATTAGTTCACACAAACACTCCATCCATGCTTTTGTTCCGGCCCTCCGGTCCAGTTTAAGAACCCATTGTGGCCCTCGAGTCAAAAAGTTTGCCCACCCCTATTTCCTTCTACCCTTGTACTTTCTCCCCAACTCTGCAAAATTTTTCTATATAGAAGCAAGACTGCAATTTTTTAAATATAAGTCAGGTCAAGATAGTATTTTTTTTCTTCTAAAATTTCTGCCAGTTTCCCATCTTAGTTAGTGAAATCCAACTTCCATAGCATGTCCTACCATGCTCTGTGTGATCTGTCCCTCCTTAGCCTCATCAGCCAGAATACAGCTGTCCTTGACCTTCTCACTATCCAAGTGCTGCAGGGCCTTAATTACCATTTCCTGTTTCTGAAGCTTCTCCCTCCTCCATTTACATAAACTCTTTGCTCAATTTTCACCACATTAGAGAGATTGGCCTCATCATCCTTCACAAAATAGCAGCCCCTAACCCTGTCCCATTTCCTCCTTAATTTTATTCAGGTTCCTTCAACCACTTACCACTTAAGGGGTTATTACCTATACATTTCATTATCCATTTCTTCATCTTTGCACTAGATTGTAAAGTCTATGACCACACAACTCAGATTGAATAAATGAAAGACATACTGAATCATTAAGATCTGATTGATTCTATTAACTTCCATCTTTTTTCTAAGAGCTGTTCAGTTTGGGAGTAAATTGATTATTAATGTATTTTTTATAGTCACATAATCAAGTGTCATTACTTATTATGTGCTAAGGCTGCATCTGAACTTTAAGTAATGCCTTTTTAATAATTTTTTACATTGCTTTAATTTAGGAATAGTATTGGTTTATAGTAATTATGTTTCACTAATGATAGGTTTGGAATTACTTATTCATTTTACCATCAGTTATGTCATATTTTTTGGTGGGAATTTATACCACACAATATTTGTTTGTTTTTTTCTTGCTGGGACCTAATTGCCTATTAGGCCACAGAACATGTTTCTACTAATTGTACTAGGAGTGATCTACTTATAACGCATTTTATACTTAATAGTATGTCCAACTCGCAATAGAACAGCACACAGACATAAACGAAGAAAGAACATTTGAGACAATCACAATCTATAGTTACCTGCTGTTTTTTAAGTTGAAAAGTAACTGAAAAGCTGCAACAAAAATTATGTCTCTTGGGGCTTTAAATTTCTGTTACAATGAAAGAAGAATAATTCCAAGGAACCAACATAGGTTGCTATGTATTCAGTATTTAAAACTCATATTTTCCAAACAAAATCATTGTCAAATGCATTTATTATTTTAAATAGGCTCTCTCAGGAAAGCTTTGAATTTATATTTACAAAGACATTTATTGCACACTAAATGCCAAGTAAAGATTACAAAAAATATCTTTATTGAAGTCTAACAGCCAGAAAAGACATTTCCCATTAGTAGTATAATTAGTTCATAAGTATGTAAGCAATAAATGCATAATTAGTTTTTTTATTCTTAATATATTAATATGGTATACAATATTGGCTATAGAGCTATAAATAACATTGACAAATTAAATCACCATTTCCCTGTGTACTGAATATAAATGTAATTGAAGGAACAAATACACATTTAGGCAGAAGTAGGTTTACAGTTGTTTCCATGGATAATAATACAATATTAGTAAATAATAATAATACAAGAATATATACTGTTTCATCTACTCACAACTGTAAACCTACTTTTGTCCCACCATTTATTTCAAACACATAGTAAATCTATATGGAACCCTTCCTCTTATAGATTTAAGAATAAAGTATACTTTCCTGTATTTGAGCAGGTGGGGAGGGGTGAAGATAATAATATACACTGAAAAAATCAACATTAAAATTAGAACTTATCAGTTTAATTTGCTCTTCAGGTCATTTCTAATATTAACAGGGGCTTTAGTTTTATACTAAAAAGCAGGCATGTTTTTCTCAAAATGTAATAATGTCTCATTAAGTAGATTAACTCCCTCCTGCCTCCCCCCCAAAACAACCTATAAGGCATGAGACAGTTTGCTTAAATGCTAAAGGGAGACTTAGATTGCAAATGCTCAGGTCATTACAGCTTTATATTTTTCTTACATCCGTGGCAATAAGCCAAGGACCAGCATGCCTGATGCTAAAACTATAACACAGTCAATATGTCAAGATTTTTTATAAAATAGAAAATATGCTTACTGCACCTTTAATTAGTGATATTTAAAAACTGACTAAATAAATAAAAAGAACACAATTGTCCTATTATGGCAAATCTATATATATAAAAGGCTAATATGCAAAGTGTCCCCTCCAGAGTTTGACCGGGAAACTGGGAGTTGAATTGCTCACTATGAGGTATGCTGACCATCAGGGGGAAGTGTGGAAAGGAGGAAGGCCCCGTCCGGCAGCCAGAAGGCCCTGATCGGCCCTGATGTCTGGCCAGGGTTAGGGCCTTACCCATGCACGCATTTTGTGCACCGGGCCTCTAGTTGTTATATAAATATTGTAGTTCCTACAATGGTATATTATAAAAACAATTTCATATAAGGATTTCAAAGCATTTTTAGAATTTGGAAAAAGTTTGATAAAAACAAACCTTTCTTAAAGCTTTAATTAAAAAGTATAATAGAAATATATGCAGAGCTTATTGAAATAGTTTAAAGTGAGCATTCCTGGAGCCATAACCCACGTCAAGGAACAGAACTTTGCCTGCCCCTGAAAGTCTTTTCCAATGGTCCTAATTCAATTATAACTCCCCCTTCCCTGCAAAATGAAGTGCTCTCTTGATAGTCAGAGGAATCGTGTTCTCATCAACTCGTCTAGTTTTAATATCAGAGTGTGCTTCCTAAGAACTACAATTTAATCTTGTTCAGTTTTTAAATGTGTTTTAATTGGCTGCAAATTCTCACTCCATCTCTTATAGTTCCCTAACTGTTTATAAAACAAAACAAAACAAAATCCCACAAACTGGAGTTTTCTGATTTCATAATCATGGGATAGCTCAACATCCCTCATCTCTTGTAATTCTTGGAAAAAGGCAGCAGACCCCAAAGGCTTTATTAGACTGAGTTTTGTCACGTGGTCAAGACTACAGATGATGTTTTCTTTATGCTGGGAGATTATTACCTCTGCTTGCTTGTGAAGGTAAACAATTATTTTGGAATGCATGCAATCATTTTTTTTAGGGTTGCAAAATGGTAATATTCTAATTCTAACTTTGATTTTTATTTATTAATTTAGAGAGAAGCTGTCACTTATCTACTAGTGTATTCACCATTATAGTTAATATATACAAGGCAGGATAAAGGCAAGGATTCCCCACCCCCCCCTACTATTTACTATTTTTCAAGAAAATGAATCAGTTCTCTGTAGTGCATCAAAGGTCACAAACTAGACTCTTTCTTCCTCCCTTCGTTTCTTTCCCTCCCTCCTTCCTCCTTCCCTCCCTCCCTCCTCCCCTTCCTTCCTTCCTTTCTTTTTTAATAAATTTTTTATTTTGAGATAATTTTATATTCACATGCAGTTTTAAGAAATAATACAAACAAACCCCAGGAACCTTTCACCCTGTTTTCTCCGATGAGAACATCTTACAAAACTATCATGCAACATTACAAGCAAGCTGTTGATGTCCACAGGTCAAGACACAGTACATTCCCATCACCACAAAGGCCCCTCTTGTTTTCCTTTTAAAGCCACAGCCACTTCTGTCATGCCCCCAGCCTCACCATCATCTCCGACAATGAATAATCTGTGCACAATTTCTATAATTGTGTCATCTCTAGAATTTATAAAAATGGAATTATACAAGAAGTAACTATTTTGAATTTACTTTTCCCATTCATCCCAAGTATCTGGACAGCTAGGGGGCTATGTGTATCAATAGTCCATTTCTTTTTATTTCTGAGAAGTATTCCCTGTTATGAACATACTACAGTTTAATAATTCACCTCTTTAAGAACATGTGAGAGATTCCAGTTATTAGCTATGACAAAACTGTTATTTTTTAAAAAATGATCCCCAATTCCTAAATGTGTATGTTAGTTTGTAATACCAAACTAAATTTTATTAATTCCTGTAGCATTTTAGAATTAGAAAACAATATTAGGTTTTTAAAATCATTATTCATTGCATAGACATGGAAACAACTGAAATGTCCTTCCACAGATAATTTGATAAGGAAGATGTGGTACATATATACAATAAAACACTACACAAATCAGACAGAGAAAGTCAAGAACCATATGATTTTTCCATATGTGGGATATAAAACTGAAAGCAACAAATGAACAAACATTTAACAAACAAACAAACAATTCTTAGACACAGACAACAGTATGGTGGTTACCAGAGGGAAAGATGGGTGAGGGGAGGTGGAATTAGGATGCCTTCTGGCATGGTTTCCTCAGGTTTTTATCTTGTCTTTGCGTCTTCTTGAATCTACAGGTGTATGGCCAGATTTGGGAAATCTCCAGCCATTATTTATTTGGGTACTTTTTCAACCCTGCTCTTTCCTGTCTTTTCGTCCAGGACTCTGATGACATAAGCATTTAGATGTTTGTTATAGACCTACGAATCTCTGAGTCTTTTTTTCATTTTATTTTCAGCTAATTTTATCTATAATGTCAGGTTGAGTGATTTCTATTTCTACATTCTCTGCTTCACTGGTTCTTTCCTCTGCCATCTACATGTGGCTATAGAACCCATCCACTGAGCTTTTTCATTTTTATTAGTTTTATTGTTTAATTCTAAAGTTTTTATTTTTATATCTTCCATTTCTTGGTGACGCTCATACATTTTTTTCCCATTTATTTCAAGTCAGTGCACAATTACTCATTGAAGCATTTTTTATTAGGGCTGTTTCAAAACTTTATCCAATAACCTTAACATCTTAAGTCATCTCAATGCTAGCATCTAGTGATTGTGTTTTTTTTTTCTTTCAGCTTGATATCTTCCTGGTGTTTGATAGGATAAGTGATTTTCAATTAATATATGGATATTTTTGTATTATGTTCTGTTTTTATTGTCTTATTCTAATACCATTTCAGGAAAAGAACACAGAAAATGATACCACCTCTATATTCCGGAAGTTGCACAAGTCTATGTTTCTTCATTGGTTTTCATTGGCTCTTAAGGGGCTGTGGCTACTCATTACTGCTGGGTGCAGAATAAACTTCCAGATACACATGTATGTGGTCCTTACTGACACCAAGTTAGTACCACTGGGTGTTGGTAAAGTCCCAACTCTTCATTTGTTCCTTCTGATACCATCCCAGCAGGAAAGGAGGAGGGGACCTAAATATTGTTAGGTGATCGTGAAAGTCTACATTGCCCTCTTGATCTCCATTGTCATTGTGGTGTAGTGGATCTTGTTACCAGCTGAAAGTAAAGCCCAGATTCCATATTCTACTTCCTTTGACATCCCGCTGATGGTGTTGAGGTGCCCTATTCCATCCTCACAAGAATAAAAGTTGAAAATCCTACTCCAGCAACAGCAGGGCTTGGGCAATTTGTTTCTCTGGTGTTTTTGGATGCTATGGACTATAAAGCATTTTTCTTGTAAAAAAATAATTTTGTCTTGCTAAATTGTCCCTTTCCTGGTCCTTTGGCTCAAAAGAGCTGACTTTTCTGGTTTGTCTATGAATATTGGCATTTTTAGGTTACCAGCTTATTCACCTTCAAGTCTTGGGTATAAGAGGCAAAAAGAAAAGCCAAGAAAGTCATCACTACATTGTTCCTTGAGTCTAAGTTCACTAATTAGTGTGACTTATCTCCATCTTATAAAATGTTCTAACATTGCCCTGGCCCGTATGCTTAGTTGGTTGAGCATTGTCCCCTGCACCAAGATGCCACTGGTTCAATTCTCAGTCAGGCCATATGCCGGGTTGCAGACTTGATCCTTTGTGGGTGGCATGCAGGAGGCAGCTGATTGATGCCTGTCTCTAATATCAGTCTCTCTCTCTCTCTCTCTCGCTCTCTCTCTCCCTCTCCCTTTAAAATTAATTAAAAATATTTTAAATGTTGATACATTTGCTCTGTATATGATATCCATGGTTTTTGGCCGTAACTATTGGAAAGAATAGGGCAAAATACATCTGTTCCAGTTTTCTTGGAAGAAGCCTCCTTTTAAATAATATGATAATTGTTTGAATCATATTTGATGGCTTTCAAATCAAATGCAATTTTTTACCCTTAATGAAGTTTAAATGGTTCCAATTTCAATTATTAGGAAACGTGTTAAGTTGTATTCTGACTTATTTTAATATGACCTCAAAAGTCTTGTGTAGATCTAGAGTCGTTAACTATAATTATACTCTCTCCCTCTTTTAGTCTTAAATTTATAAGTGACTATATTTCATGTTTACCACCAGTTTAATGCCAATTTTTCTGTAGTAATTTGGTCATTTGATGCTTATTCTCTAACAGATTTTTTAGGAAGCTTTCTTGGGGAAAGATATTTTGAGATTTGCATATTGGAACAATTTGATTATGCTCTTTATATTTGAACATCAAGATGGGTATATACAGGGTAGGGCAAAAGAAGAGTTACAGTTGTATGTGAAACACAGTTTCTTCTTGTATTATTTATTATTATATTATTTTTCATACAAACAACTGTAAACCTACTTTTGACACACCCCGTATAAACTCTTGGCTAACATTTTTTTCTCTTTATTATCTTACATATATATAGCTGTTTTCATGGGGAAAAAAAAAACTATTGCTTTTGAAAATATTGAAAATAATTAATTTTTTCTTAAGTTCACTTTATTGTTTTGCCTACAATCACAAGTAACAAGTAGTTTTAGTCTTTATTTTTTAAAGTTTAATAATTTTATTATATCTTTTTGGTGCTTGATGTTTTGGGTGATATGCTCTTTTATGCTGTATGCTATAATTATGTATATATTCAATTTATCTTTTCTCTCCTGATTTTTTTGTTTTATATTAAATAATTAGCTTTTCCTTTATATTTCTTAAAATTTAAAACATTTTTATTTTTTATCATGTACTTTTCCTAAGACCTTATTTATTGAGTTTATTGCTTCTGTGTTATTTCTAATTTCATCTTCATTTCTGAAATGACTTTGTTTTGAATTATAATGCATCTCTGAGCTTATCTAATGTCTTTAAGTTTTTTTTAACTTTGATTACAGTGTTCCTTCATATTGTATCGTTTATTTTAATTTTATGAGCTAGTTTGGTTGTAGTCTTATATAGTTTTGTGGAGTCATCTGATTTATGGAGATTTGGGAATATTTTTAAATTGTTAGGGAGAAAGAGTGGTCAGAATATTTTTTTAACTTATCCCCCTTTCCCCTTCTTTATTATTCTGTTGCTTTCAAAAACATGGTAGCGCCCTAGCCAGTTTGGCTCAGTGGATAGAGCATCAGCCTGCAGACTGAAAGGTCCCAGGTTTGATTCCAGGCAAAGGGCATATGCCCAGGTTGTAGGCTCGATCCTCAGTAGGAGGTGTGCAGGAGGCAGCCAATCAATGATTCTCTCTCATCATTGATGTTCCTATCCCTCTCTCCCTGTCTCTTCATCTATGAAATCAATAAAGATGTATTTAAAAACAAAAAACATGTTATCTCCCTTTCTGAGCTCTCCTGACCTCTCTTTCTCCATACTTATTTGGAATTCTTTATTCTTCATATTTATTTTTCTTGCCTTGCTCAAATTACATTTCACTCCAAATTTTTTTTTTCTCAATAAAAACACACACGCATATTCTAGAAGGAATCCAGGTTGGTTTGTGTTGAACATTCACAAATATTATATCCCTGCAGAGTCTGTAGACCTGAGCCCCGGCAACTTGTACTCACTTATCTTTGGGTTAAGTGAAATGATTTTCAGTTTTACCTTGAATTCTCAAATTGCCCACTTTCTGTTTTTCAGTAAATATATGTTGGCTATTTGGGGGTTCTCCTACTATTGCTCTTAATTGCTTTTCTTTTATCCTTCTCTGCTAAGGGCAATAGTTTTTATGTTTCTAACTACTGAATTTAAGGGTTTATGGGAATTAGCCTGTCACCTAGTTTGTATTAAATATTATACATGGATTTTTTATTTAACCATCTTATTTATCTGTCCATTCTTACATAGGTTTTTGGGAGATTCAAGCACTATGCACATAGAAAACTGCATTTCCTCACAATAACCAAGATAATTAACTTTTATATTTTTAATAGTGTTAATAAATTACCCTTCAGAATCCCAAGGGAGATACACCATCTTCCATTTTTAGTCCTCTCTCAGACACATATAATTTTACCAAGGAGACAATAAAAAAAATAAGACTGGAATCATCCCCATTTTGGCAGGTCTTTTCCTGAGAGAGGACTCACCTGTCAGATAAAGGCAAATGAGGAGAAGGATTTTAGTAGGTATGGATTTGCTTTTTTGTTGAGATTACTAGATTGACAGGCCTCATCAAAAATGCCAAGTTCACTATGTATTAATTTTATCCAAGTATGACAATGACTGACATGTTAATTTTGTGAAAATAGGCCTATGCCTTGTGGGGATACTAGTAAGATTATGTAGTGTCACAGCTGGTTCAATAATTATTGCAAAATGGAGTTGATTAATAACTTCCCATCACTCTAGAGGGAGGTGTTAGGTGTCTATTAAAGTTTTCAAGGAAATTATGAAAGCAAAGTTTAACAGATTTTTAGATGGCAGAAGGTAAACTAATAGGATAGTTCACAAAATGGTCATTTAATAAATGCTATCATGCTAATGTGCTCTTCCATAAACAGAACAATAAAAACTCATAATATAAACATTAATACTCAGAATAGCACAAATAGGGTAAAAGGGATCTAATAGCTAACACAGGTCTTAGTCGAGCAGAATTTCTGAACACCATGTAATATAAGAAAAGATTGACAGGAGTAGCTTGTGCTATTTAACATGTCTATATAGACTAGATATATTGGTCTTGAATGCATTCAGTCCAACTCACTGCCTTATTTTTGTAAAATTCTATTGAAAAAAAAATAGTCTCACCTATTTGTTTATGTATTGTCTGTGGATGCTATTTCACCATAATGGTAGGATTCAGTAGTTACTACAGAGGCCATATGGACCACAAAGCCTAAAATATTTATTATCTATCCCTTCACAGAAAATTATTTGACAACTTATTTGGCTATAAAAGCTGTCTAAATGGGACACATGATTGCCATATTTAAGTGTGAGTATTTGAGAACTATCTTTATGAGTGGAAACATTCATTTAACTTTATGTTCACACATACTGGAAATGGCAATCAATGCTGTGACTCATCTGTGGTCTTTAAGGGAGAATGGGTTTGCTTTGTGCATATGGCAGCTGCAAAGTAAAAATTTAATCTGTGAATCAATCATGAATGAGTGAGGCAGAGACTCTGCTTTCATAGAGCTTACATTCTGATGGGGGACACCTGTTATGAAATAAATAATTATCTAGTCTAGGACATGTTTGGTAAGTTCTATTGAGAAAAAATAGAAAGTGTTAGAAAGCATATGCATCATTTCATTTATTTAAACATAGCTTTATTCCCCCATTTTTAACAATTCTGAAATAAAAATATATGTTTAAGTCAATTAAGTCACTTTATAAATGATATCCTATATAATAAAAGGTTAATATGCAAATTGACCAAATGGCAGAACAACCGGTTGCTATGACACTCACTAACCACTAGAGGGCAGATGCTCAACACAGGAGCTGCCCCCTCATGGTCAGTGCACTCCCACAATGGGAGCGCTGCTCAACCAGAAGCCAGGCTCACAGCTGGCAAGTGCAGCGGCGGTGATGGGAGCCTCTCAGTGGGACATCCCCCAAGGGATCCCAGAATATGAGAGGGTGCAGGCTGGGCTCAAGGACTCCCCCCTCGAGTGCACAAATTTCATGCACTGTGCCTCTAGTCTGTTATAATTGGTGGAGTTGTAGATTGGTTGGAAAAGTGATAAAGTTACAGCTAGCTAAGGAATTTTATCAAAACTATGAAGGTTCATGTTAGTCAATATTTTCCTTCTTCATCTTGCCTTGATACCTAGGAGAAAGTTTCATGACAGTGGTGCTTCAGGCTATTGACTGTATTTTATAGGACCACAATCTTGTAAAGTTTATAATTATGGCCCAGCTGATGTGGGCCATAATTATAAACTTTGAGTGTTTATCTATGAACCGACAGGTCACCAGTTTGATTCCAGGTCAAGGCACATGCAGGGGGTGCTGGTTCAATCCCCAGTAGGGGGCATGTAGGAGGCAGTAGATTAATGTTTCTCTATCATTAATGTTTCTATTCCTCTTTCTTCCTCTCCCTTCCTCTCTCTAAAAAGAATAAAAAAACAGCAACCATAAGCATAACAACCAGAACCGCTTGACCATTCACCATGAGGTGCAATGATAACCTTTTGGTCCCTCCCCTCCTTGGCCCACAGGCTCTGATTGCAGCATGGTGAATGGGGAACCACAGTGAACCAGGTGGGTGGCGGAGGGGCAGGACTGATGAGCACACAGAATGGCCAACCTCTTGGTCCCTCCCCACGGATCGCAAGCTCTGATCACAGCATGGAGAACGGGGAATCACAGCAAACAGGGGGGTGGCAGTAGGGCAGCACTGGGAACTGGCGAGCAGGCAGAAGATGGCCCTGATCACAGGCCAGGCCGAGGGACCCTACCCATGCACGATTTCATGTGCTGGACCTCTAGTATAAATATAATTATGCATATAAAGAATGTTATCAATTATCAGAGTTTAAATAAGTGTTAGGTACTAATTTTTATTATTTTAT
>NW_006282396.1:1734110-1734908 GCF_000327345.1 Myotis davidii
ACAAGTGATCAGAGGGAGATGGGGGTCCCCTGCCCAGGCATGATTCCTGGGCTAGAGGCCTCAGACCTGGGCAGGGGCCAGAGCCAGTGATCGGGGGGAGATGGGGGTACCCTGTCCAAGCCTGACACCTCTGGAGGAGGCGTTAGGCCTGGGCAAGGGGCCGATCCTGCAATTGGAGGATGATGGGGGTCAACGCCTGAGGGCTCCCAGTATGTGAGAGGGAGCAGGCTGGGCTGAGGGACACTCCCCCGACACCCAGTGCACGAATTTCGTGCACCGGGCCCCTAGTATTCTATAAATATCATGAAGAAGGATAGATATTTTACGGTTCTGTTAACTGTCACTTTGTTTTTAATTGTTTGCTTGGCATTTAAGTGGTTCTGCCAAATTTTAAAATTACCTCGGGGTTTCTGAATAATGATATTTGAGAGTTTAAGAGTACCCAGGTTCTCTGATTTGGTAAAAGATAACATCAGATACATACCAGATACACTATATTAACTGTTGATGTTTTCTAAGCAATGAGATATTAATGAAGGACTAGAGAGTAAGAAACCAAGGATCCACACATATCTCAGAAATTTCTACAAAGATTTCTGTATACATATATACTTGCATGTAAATGAGTGTGTGTGTGTGTGTGTGTGTGTGTGTGTGTGTTTTCCCATTAAAGAGGAGAGACAAGGAAGTGGGATTTCTACTCACTTTATCAATGCTGTAATTCCCCACTGTCAGTACTTTTCCAATCCAAACTTAAGTACAAGGGGACTTCTCAGAATTAATTTTGGAATTTTTTTT
>NW_006282396.1:1735470-1742245 GCF_000327345.1 Myotis davidii
ATTTAACTATTTTGAAATAGTTTTGGTTAAAGTCAAACAGCTCTTTTTGAAGAAAAGTAAATAGTGTCAAAACGGCAGTTAATAAAAACAGACCAGATGTCTTTGGAAGCTTTTCTAGAACATTAGGTTAATTGCTATCTTGTTCATCTTCTGACTTGTTGACAAACACTAATCAGTTAGGTTTGCACTTCATCAGCCAATGAAGATCCACTGCTTCATGAATACCTTTTGAATGTATCTACATTATATGTCACATTCAGGCCAAAATCTGAATTCTACTTCATTATTTTATTTCCCAAATCCTGCCCTATACCTGATATATAATAGGCTTTTGGTAAATATGTACTTAATTAAATAATAAGCTATTCCTAGGCTTTCAGAGATGAAGCATATAATCATGGCATGACTGATTATGATAATAAGTCACCTGATATTTCAAAACTAGATTGAATAAGAAAAGAATATTCTGGGAGGGGGAAGAAAATTATTTTAAATCTATTTATTAGTGGTAAAGGTCACTTCGATCTTTAGATATGATGATCAAATATTTTGGAAAACATATTAGGAATAGGTTAAAGAGCGATTGAGAGACTGGAAATATATATTTTAAATAAAATAACTTACTTATTTCTAACTTTATACCTTTCAAATTCCCCCACACACTCATATCTATACAATCCATAAGAGACACAGTTGAATTGAATGGCCAGGTAATATTTTTTTATCTCACAAGAGTGACAGCTAGCATACGGTGTAGCACAAAAGGGACTAAATTCTCTGTACTCTGACTTATGGCCCAGTGCTGTTTTCACAACAAAAACAATGCAGTACTCTCTGAAATATACCTTTACTAGAAGATAACATAAGCATTGAATACTTTACAAGAATCTGGAGTACTTGTTAGTGGCTAAATCTAATCAACAATAGTTATTATCCGGGGCTTTTTCAAAAGCCTTTCCCTTTATAATTTGATTGGCTTATGCTCTAAGGAACACTCTAATGGTTTTAAGATTCCAGGCTTCAACTACACTTCCCCAGGGTGTTAGAGTGTCTGACTCTCAAATAATTAGTTTGGACCTTTATTAATTAAGACATATTATTCCCATAGTGATGTAGATGTTGCTATATGAAAGCTAAAGAATACAAATTGATACTTTATTCACATGTAAAAATGAATCACATGCTTCAAAAAAATAATGAAGACCATGACAGAAATGTGAATCAGAGGAAAGTGGTATGCTGGCATGAAACACCAAAGTGAGAGAAAATATTGAAGAGGAAATTGTGGATATGGGAGAAGATAGAAAAATGAAATGATTGCAAAATAAAGCTTATTTCATTGGACATAACATTTCTGGCTCTATCCATAATTTAATATAGAGATTACATAATTTCATGGACTAACATGTTATTATACCATTATAAATTCCTTTGTTGGGGCTAACTTTTAATACTTTAACCATTATTAGTTTTTTCAGCAAACAAAGATTTGTTTTCTAAAACTCATTATTTAAGGTTCTTGCTCAGATAGTTCATTTTCAGTAGAGTCATTCTTGACTAGCCAAGCTCATGTGGATCTCTCTACCAAGGCATGTGCTCCTGCAATCCTTATCATCTATTGATTTCTTGGCACTCTGTAAATGTTGCATTTTTCTTTTCACATATACTTATCTCTTAAAATATTATGTATACTGTGGAGTATCTACATTATTTTTTATAAATTTCTAGGCACCTATTATAGAAACTTTCAAATACTGAATATACTAGCGTTGGTAAGTTTGGTTTTAGGCTATTAAACATAGATATTGCTGAGTCTTTACTAGAAGAATCCTTCCCAGTTGACCCAATAATAATGATAAAAAAGAAAGATGGTGAGAGATGTTTTATCTATACCCCTCCCATTTCAATTTAGAAAATTTAAAAATAAATATTCAATTGATTCATGTGAAGCCTAGAAATTTTTTATTAACTAAGATTGTGAGTGGGTAATCTAAATATTTCTAGAAGTGGTTGAGCCCTATTTAAATCTGCAGAAACTGATGGTTATTCACATGTTTAGAATTCTTGGTGACCCCGCTTCCCATTGCTCCCTCCACCGATTCCTTGGTATTTTCCCTAGGTAGTCTTCAATTAAATGGAACTGTGAGAATTAATTTTACCATTTTTCTACCCACAAAATGAGGCCCCCAAGACAATGGGGTTGGGTTCCACAGACAGACTGCAGTCATCAAGGAGGCCAGGAGTATGAACTGACTGATATATCCTTAACTAGAGAAAGAGAAGATGTGGACCTCAAGGATCCTGGCTTCCCAATAAGGTCTTCATCCAATTCAGTGAGTGTTAAGTAATCTATACCAGCTATGTTAGAGAAGAAATTAATATGGTGAGCAAACAATATGGTCTCCTGCATTTTTGAGAGTTTTAATTTATTATTAATTCAGTCACTTAAGTATCTGTATGTCATAATATTTCCCCGTGTAACTATTGTTTAATTCTGCCTTGCTGACAATTTAAAGCATGACACAGAAACTCAATGTTCTGTATGTCTCTCAATGCTTGGGGCATTACATACAAATATAACCTTGTCACTGACTGCTTATATAGTTTCTTTATTTATTCCTAGACTAACCAAAGAAAGCCTCATATTCATTTAACACATCATGTCTCCTGCAGACAGGAAAGAAAACTCTCCATTTAAGATAAATGTAAAGATGCTAACACAGGAAGAAAGGCTTTCATTGTATCTTAAGCCTACAATTTAGATATCTCTATATAGTCCCCAAGGGACACATTTCGTTCATTTGTTTGTTTTTAGTTTGGAGCATTTACAACTAGTGTTTACTTTTGCCCACAATAAAATTGTTATAGATTTGAAGTGATCTCTCAATTGTTTTTAAAAAACAATATGTTTTTATTGATTTCAGAAAGGGAGAGGAAGAGAGAGAGAGAGAGAGAGAGAGAGAGAGAGAGAGAGACATCAATGATGAGCATTGATCAGCTGCCTTCTACAGGCCCCTTACTGGGGATTGAGTCACAAACCAGGCAGGCCCCTTACTGGGGATTGAGTCACAAACCAGGCACGTGCCCTGGCAGGGTATCAAACTGTGACCTCCTAGTTCATGGGTCTATTCTCAATCCTTGAGCCACACCAGCTGGACAATGGTCTCTCAATTTTTAAATTCACAATTTAAATCAGTTTCATATTATTTGGTGCGGTGTACACATTTATCTGGCCACTATCCCAAAGATTTTAGAAATGCCTGGAGGAGGCCAGAGGCCATTGAAACTATCAGCATCCACAGGCTCCTGTTCTTTGCCGAGTCCAACTGAGCCTAGTCGTCTTCAAGGTATTCATATAATTAGAGTAAGATATTTTCTCCCAAATGAAGTGTCCATCTGTTCTTTTTCAGAGCACTTACATTTCTTTTTAAATATGTATTCATGAATATACACTATTATTTCCAAGAAAACTATCTATAGGCTTTTAAGTAGAAAAATGTGAGGACTAATTCAATATTGTTACTAAGATTTTCAATAATTTTTTGCAAATCCTTTAAAAAGAGGCAAATCAAGGCTGTGGTTTAATCACCATATTTCGTTAAAAATTCATCATTTTAAATTTCCTAATAGACTGTTCTTTGCCATGCACAGTCAGGCACAGCTTTGCTATTAGAATTCACTTGACCTTAGGCATGTTAACAGCAATCCTAAAATAGCATCTATTTTGTTTGGTTTTCATAAGCTACCCCTTATATTCTGATAGCTAAGCTTTTACTTTAGAAAAACTACAATATGTTTCAACATTATATAAGTCACATGTCAAATACTGAAGTGATGTAAAATTCTGGCCTCTTTATAATTTAATTTCTATCCTAGTGCCCAAAGCACCTGCATGACGTTCATAAGATTTATGCTGATAGAACTGAGCTGTTAGCAAAGCAGTATCTTCCCCACCATTTTTACTCTCCTCCTGTCTTTTGCATAGACCATCCTCGAAAACCCATTCTGAAAATACAATTAACTAAGGGTTTTCTTCCTGCCTCAAGTCATCATGCAGTACAATATTAACAGGGGAGTCACTTGAAGAGTTTCTTTCTCCATTAACCTACTAATTTCATACTGTATTTTATTTCTTTTTTAAAAATATATATTTTATTAATTTTTTTACAGAAGGAAGGGAGAGAGAGTTTAGAAACATTGATGAGAGAGAAACATCAACCAGCTGCCTCCTGCACACCCCTACTGGGGATGTGCCTGCAACCAAGGTACATGACCTTGACCAGAATCGAACCTGGGACCCTCGAGTCCACAGGCTAACGCTCTATCCACTGAGCCAAACCGGTCAGGGCTATTTCTTTGTATAATTGTCTCCCATATCAGACCAAACAATAATTTAGTATAAGCACTATATTACATGTGACATCCCTTCTATTATACAGTGAGTGCTTTAAAAACATATAAACAAAAAAAAGAAAGATAACATTTGCAACTATATAAGTCTGGGGAAGGTCAATAGATTTTTAAAACCCCTTTCAATTCATAAGAAATTTCATTTAGGCTATAAATATTTGCAGTATACCAATGAATGCAACTAATTTTAAAAAATCAATTAAAATATTTCCTTGCTCAAGTATAACAAGAGAAGTAATCTACACTAAAAAAAAAAGAAAGATGCAAATTGACCATACCTTTGTGACACCCGCCAGCCAATCAGGAGTGAGTATGCAAATTAACCCAACACAGTGGCGGGTTAATTTGCATGCACAGGTGCTGAGTGGCTAGGTGTGGGACAGGATGCTTGCGTTGTCGCCATGGCAACGACATAGGCGTTCACACTGCCTCAGCTGCTTGGGGCCTCTGGGCAGCATGCGAAGGCAGAAAGGCAGCTTTGGGCCAGACCAAAGGCAGAAAGGTGGCTCTGGGCCAAAGCGGAGGTGGTGCTGGCAGCCAGGGGAAGGAAGGCCCATTCTTGCATCTTTGTGCATCAGGCCTCTAGTTAATATATAAAATGGTTTACAAAACAAAACAAAGATACTACCTATATAAAATTTAACAGATCTGGCATCTTAGAACAAGGGCATCACAAAATAATTTCTGTGGTTGAAGAGACTAACAGCAACTAAGTTTTCAGATTTGATAGAGGCTTTAAGACCAAGCCAGGGACATGAGGTGAGATGAGAACAAAACATCTTCTAACTAATGTTTTTAAAATTACAATATTATTTTTATGAAGCACAGCCACAGAATATTATGAGTTAAGGGCCAGGTGTATTAGTCTTACTCAAATTCTGTTTGTTATTTAATCATTAATGTCAGTCCTTCAGTATCACTAATATTATTCAATTTGAGAAGATGCATTAGGACTAACAGGCAATTTTGAAGTCGTTGCATTTGGATTTCTATAAAACAAGACACCCTCCCACCACACACACACACACACACACACATACATAAATCTTTCTTCTATTTTTATGAAATTATACTATTTTAAAATACATAAGAAAACCTAGTTTTTATGCCATATTATTATTAATTAATATCATCTTTAATAATGTCATGATTAATTTAATATCCTTTGTGTTTACATGCACAGACTGATTCTTGCTTTAGGATATCTCTCTTTTTTTCATGTTATTCATTTTCAAGAAACATTGTTTGATTGTTTTTACATTTGCTTAGTTTATACAAAGCCAAAACCTATTGGACAACCCACTAGAACAACCTTGAGCTCACAAAAGGGAAAACTATATTTACATTATTATAACAGAATAATTTTTGCAGAAGGAACAAAACTCAACATAGTGATTTTCTCATTTTATAATATTAATGACTTATTTTTAATAAGTATTTTCTTAGCTTTTAATTCATTAAAATTACTTTAAACTCTCTTTATACACAAGATTATTTGAATTTTGGTTGTGCCTTTTGGCTAAATTATGTTACCTTGAGGTGTAATTTGGTATTACTTACCTGATGGGCAAGGCAACAGAAAATAAAATCAGTGTGCTCTGATTTACATAATCTCAGCTTTCATTGTGGTCCAAATCTTTTAAGTCTTAAAATATCGAGATTGTTCTGTGCTCTTTTAAATTTGGAATTATGCTAATTAAAATATAATTGTTGGGAAAAACCAAGATGGCAGAGCATAGGTAAACACCGGAGATTGCTGCTTAGCACAACCACTTCAAGAATACAACTAAAAGATGGAATGGACATCATCCAGAACCACAGGAAGGCTGGCTGAGTGGAAATTCTACAACTAGAAGGAAAGAGAAAAGCATACCAAGACTCAGAGGAGGTGCGGTGCGGAAGTAAAGTACAGAGGTACGGAGGCCCATGCGGAGAGGGCTGGCGGCTGAGAACACGGTTGTCTTTTTCAAATGTTAGGGAGTCTCAAGCTCTGAGCTCCAGTTCCAGGCAAGTCTATGGGGACCCAGACTCATACGGGAGAAACTAGACTGTCTGGCATCGGTTGGACCTCGAGGACAGCTTTCTCTCGGAGGTGCTTGTAGCAATTGCCGGGACACTGAGAAACGGGGCCTCTGAGGATAGCCATAACTGCTTGCTCCGCCCTGTTGATCCCCTGGGACCCCCACCCCGCCCAAGCTGTGCGCCTGCTTTTGCATATGAAAGGCCTGGCCCTTTGCAATCTGAAAATTACCTAACAAACTGCAGCTGGCCCAAGGCGCCAGGGCAACTCGAATTGCTTCATAGCTGAGCTCCTGCTGGGTAGCCTCAGGAAGAGGCTAGATTAGCACCTCCTTAGAGATCTATG
>NW_006282396.1:1743408-1753254 GCF_000327345.1 Myotis davidii
TAGAGGGGACCTATGGGGGGGGGGGGAGAGGAACAACTGTAATAATCTGAACAATAAAGATTTAATTAAAAAAATAAAATACAAAATATAATTGTTCTTCCTTTGAACAAGATGTATATCTTGAATCTTCTTTATGTTGTACATGTTATATATAATCATTAGGTATCCAAATTACAGCACTTCATTTGCTAAAATGCTTGCAGAGATTTTGACAAATGATACATGTGTGATAACTAAAAATAAACAGGTCTTGCTTAATCTACTGAAACTCTAAATGAAGCTTGAATAAGGTCACATCACATGAAGCCAAAAGAGATTGTCAAATTGATAAATCTTAGCTAAGCCTCAGTAAGTTCAATAAAAAGTAAAAAAACCCAAAAAATCATCAAGCTCATGATTTGGTGGCTCTACTTAGAAGCACTATTAAATGGCCTTTTCAGTAGATAGAACTACTCTAGAATCTTGGCATGTGGAAATTGCAGACATGAAATACTCCATATAAAAACACATGCGTTCCCAGCATATAATGTAGGAGAGTTGGCATGATATATTTGTCTAAGAATGGGATTCTTAGACAAAGGAATAGATATTTGGATACCAACCTAGTTATTAATTATTTTTGTAGTCCTAGATAAGACCAACTGTGTAAGTTCACTTTCTTTATTCATATAATGAGACTGGGGAAATGTTCCAAATTAAAATGAGACCAAAGAGATGAAATAACTGAATGTAATACGCGACACATAATTTTTTTTCAGTGAGACATTTTTGGAACAATTGGAAAATTTTGTAGAAAGTTTGTGGTTTAGATATCAGTGATCTGTCACTCTTAATTTCTTGATCTTGACAGTTACACTATACATGTATAAGGTAATGTCTTTGTTTTGCAAGAAATATACACTGGAGTATTTAGAGGTAAATAATCATTATTTTTCTATTTATTCTCAAATAGTTTAAAAAAAAACAGAGAAAGAAGGAAAATGATAAGCTGATATGACAAAATGTCAAGATTTGGGGAATGAGAAATTCTTTTGTTCAACATTTATATAAATCTCAATTTATGTCAAAATAAAGTTAAAATAAAAAAAATAAGAACAAGAATATCTCTTCCTATCATGAAATTTTATTTTACATATGAGACTTGGTAGTTACTTAATGTCTGTTATTATGGGTACTCAGAAAAATCAGAACTATAGTAAGACTGTAATTTACATGTGTAATAGAGTATAAAATAAAATATAGGGTCTTTCTATTACATGGGTAATACTTTAAAAATAAAATTAATTTTATATAATCCTTATAATCATGTGTAAAATGCTTATGTGAATGTTACCAATGCAAGATTTATAAACATATACATAAAGAGCTTTCTAATAGTGAACCTTAAATGCAATAATAGTTGTAGTCTCAGAGACAGTAGGTTCCTCCCTCTTCTCCTCCTCCCCTTCCTCAGACCCCTCCAGCTCTCCTTTAGTAAAGTCTTTGAATGGACCATGTGGGTGAAGAAGAGCGCTTTCTCTTAGTTAAGCAATGGGATTAAAGCTAAAGCTGATGTTTTGGTCAGGGGGAGTTTTTGTTGGACTCTGTCTCTCTTCTAACAAGATGCCCTGGTTTACCCTAGCTGGTTTTGTTCAATGGTTAGCACACCAGGCCTTGTACTGAAGGGTCCCAGGTTCAATTCTGGTCAAGGGCTCATACCTTGGTTTCAGGGTCCACCCATGGCCTCTTTGGGGTGGTGTGCATGTGGGAGACAATCAATGTGTCTCTCTCACATCGATGTTTCTCTCTGTCTTTCCCCCTCCCTTCCACTCTCTCTCAAAATCAATAGAAAAAATATCCTCAGGTGAGGATTAACAAAAAACAACAAAAAGATGTCCTGGTTATATTAGAAGATACTCATAACTATGAAAGTTTTGTTAGGCCATTTCTGCCCTTGGTTTTACAAATATAAGCCTTGATTTCCCACTCCTGATGCCTAGCTTCTAGTAGTACTCACCTTTCATTGATACTGGTGTGTACGTGGTTTTGGGAGTAAAATAGGGCACTTTATTTTAGTTGTAAGACAGAAGCTGCCTGTACTCTAGGCATTCAGATTTGGGTTAATGTTCCAACTGACAACTGACCTTCTCTATGCTTAAATTTTTCAGTATTTGTCAGAAGTTTTGTCTGTAGGAGGACACAAAACAAGGCTTCAGGCATCCCAGCTTCTCAACAAGCATTACCCTTCATTTCTAACCTAACATAGAACCTTGCAACAAGAAGCACTTCTGAGAAATTTCTAATTCCCTGAAGTGTCTTCCTGGAATAATTGCACAAAAGTTTTCAAGATGTTTAAATGAATGCTACTATGTTCAATTTACAAAGTCATCTGAAATTAAAATCAAGCCATTATCAACAGTCATATAGCATGAGAGAAGAGAGAGAAGGAGTTAAGCAAGTGCTATGTTCCTCAAAAGGTATAATATGGGAACTCTTAATTATAACTGGAATATTATCATATAAATGTGCAGATTACAGCCAAGCTTTATGAAGGATGATGAATCAGGACCAGTCTAATGATCCTATAATCTGGCAGAATTCCTCTTGCAAACATCCTTCATCTCAAAGCAATGAAGGATTTCTGCTGGAATAATAACTAATGGATGTTAAACTCTATATGTCAGCTAAAAAAATAATCAATGATAATTTATTTGCAATTAAAATAGCAAAACAGTAAATTCTGCAGCCCACAAGTAGGCAAGAACAATTTTCAGCCCACATCCTCGGCAGGAGATTAGTAAGCATCCCAACGAAGGAGAAGCCTACACACTTACTGTGGGATGTGTGATGCTCCAATAAGGAGATTTCCTCATTTCCTCCTTCATTAGTGTTTGCTTTCTTCTACCTCATCTTCCCAGATAATAAAATCATAAATGCATTAAACTTTCTAGGGAATTTCCGGTAGGTATTTTAATGACTGCTGAAGGAGTTAGAATATCTTGCTCATAATTGGGAACACGTACCTAAAGGACATGCTGTCCTTTACACTTGAGTACCTTGAACCCATTTGAGTATATAATATGCATGAAATTTGTAAAGGTAATATTATTTTATTGGAATTACACATACACTACTTAAATAAAAAGTAGTTCAACTGAAGATTATCTGTACAATATGGTACTTAGGATATTTGTTAGAAACTCTGCCAATTAGATCAAACAGTCCAAATGTTACTTTGTATGAAAAGCCTGAAAATGTTCGCCTTGATCCTGTTTTCTTTGAAAAGGGAATTTTTTTAAAAGAGGAATTTTATACAGATATTCAAGTTGACATTACAAATCTATGATAATGTATTTTTCTAAAAAAGGCAAATATTAGTTAAGTGTGTGTGTGTGTGTGTGTGTGTGTGAGAGAGAGAGAGAGAGAGAGAGAGAGAGAGAGAGAGAGAGAGAGAGAGAACATGGTATTTTTTAACAGAATAGGAAATTAGGTTAGAAAAATTAATAAATAAGTAACCCAGCAGAAAGCTAATAAATCTGGAGAAAAAGGTAAAATTTTAATACAGAATAATGGGATTCTAAACTGGGTATTTTTATATTTTGTATGTTTACTACACAAATTTTCAAACCTCACAAAATAGTAGAGAAAATATCACAAATGAACTCCCATATGTCCATCACTCTGTTTCAGCAACTGTCAATATTTTCGCTTCATTTATTTTATCTATCATTTATTTTTATTGTTTTTAATGAAATATTATAAAGCTGATCCTAGGCATCATGCCATTTTACCTGAAAATTACATTTCTATTCATATTTTCAAAAATATAGACTGTCTCACCTAAGAATAAGTTCATCTTTTCACCTAAAATAAAATTAGCAATATGTTTGCATCATTAAATACCTAGTTCATAATCAAATTTCCCTGATAGCTTCAGAAATATTTTAACTGTTTTGAATCAAGATCCAATTCATACGTTCCACTTGGTCTCTATGTCTCTCAAGTTTATTTAGTACAGAATAGCCTCCTGTTTTTCCTTCATACACTGACTTGTTAGAATTCATTGTCCTATTGAATGTCCCACAGTCTGGGTTCTCTATGTTTGATTTGTTTTAGCATCATTAAATTGGTCCTTTACTCTCCCATATAACCTATAAATATACCTAAGTATAGCTTCTTAATTTGATGGTAATTCAAACATTTAGGGGGGAAATATTTCACAGATGGCCCTATGTACTATGCATTGCCTTAGAACAGACCCTATAAGCTTAAAAGAAAGGGTATCAGGTTCTAAAATGATGCCCTTTCCAATATGTCATATTATCTCCCTTCACACTAGTCTATGAAGTTTATCTTTGGGGACAATTGTTAACATAAAAGACCAACAAAAGGCCAAGATGTGCAATAGGCAGATTTCCCCCCCGCTAAAAATAGCTATAAATTTGGGTAAATGGAAGCTTAATGCCAGCCTGTACATTCTACTATTCACCACCTAGTACACTCAAAAATAATCTGATATTCAATTGACACAGAGCCCGGGCAGACAATCTCAGTCATGAAGTCTCTGTAGGAGCCTTTGGCAGGAGGACTAGAGCAGATACCGCTCAGCAGGGAGACATCCATGTGTCTGATACATGAATTCTTGGGGTTGAAGAACAAAATTATCCATTTTCTCCAAGGAAGCAGTTGCCTCACTCACACCGTGAAAAATGGTAGAAGGAATAAGATTTTAAAATAAAAAGCATAGGAACAAAGGCAAAGGCAAAGTGTAACACACACACACACACACACACACACTCTGTCACCAAAAAAAACAAACAAACAAACAAACAACAAAAAAAAACAGGATAACTTTGAAGTTTGAATTATTTACATCAGTATAATCATTAAACCAAACGAGGTGAATCTGGCTGGCTGGATGAAAGGGAAGCAGAAGCATGCTATTCAGAAATGTGTTCACAGGCAGAGAGAGATCTGTGGAAGGAGGAAAGGGCTTCTGTGTTTTGATTGCTACTTTGTCTGCGTGATGTCCTTGATGCTCTTGTTTCAGAACAAGCATCCAAGGAAGAAGACACATTCTGTCACCATTCAGAAGTTCAAATGTGGTTAGTGGTCCAGAAATATATTACATCTCAGCCTGGGAGAAATCTTTACAGGAAGAAATCCTGCTCTTGGCACCTTTGCTGTGTCTTGGCACATCTTTCGAAAAATACTTGTTGTCCCTGTTTTGGTTTTACTTATAACACTGGCTTCAGTTAAGTGAGCGCATTGCTACATGAAGCGAACCTTAGGCAGTTATTGCAGGTGCAGCATATTGTTGTTATTATTATTATTTATTTTCGCAGCTGTTCCGAAGCAGAATCTTTAAGTAAACTGCTTAGTAACAGAGGAGTTAACAGCACAATGTATTCATTTCCTAGAGCTGCCATAACAAAGTACCACACACGGAGTGGCTTCAACAAGTTTATACAGTGTGTCCCCAAAACATGTATAGACAGTTTAACAGCTGGTAGATCAACTTTGAAAAGGAAATGTATTTTAATAAACACTGTCCTTATAATTATGCAAAGTGTGTGTATCCATTTTTTTGGGACACCCTATGCTTATTGCCCCAGAGTTCTAAAGCAGTGGTTCTCAACCTTCCTAATGCCGCGACCCTGTAATACAGTTCCTCATGTTGTGATGACCCCCAATTTCATTGTTACAAATTGAGCATTATTAAAGCATAGTGATTAATCACAAAAACAATATGTAGTTATATATGTGTTTTCCGATGGTCTTAGGCGACCCCTGTGAAAGGGCCGTTTGACCCCCAAAGGGGTCGCGACCCACAGGTTGAGAACCGCTGTTCTAAAGGCAGTATATCTGAGACCAAGGTATCAGCAGGATCGGTTCCTTCTGAAGTTTGTGAGGAAGAATCATTCCATGATTGCCCCCTGGCTTCCTGTGACTTGCTGGCAATCTTTGGCATTCTTTGGGTAGCAGAATCATTACCTTCATCTCTGCTTTCATCTTCACATGATATGTGTGTGTGTGGATCTAAACCCTTCTTTATGAATGACACCAGTCATTGGCATAGGATCCCACCCCATTCCAGTGTCACTTCACCTTAACTAATGACATCTGCAGTGACTTATTCCCAAAAGTCCACATTCTGAGGTACTGGGGGTTAGGACTTAAACATATGGGTTTTTGAGGGATACATTTCAACCCATAACACCCAATAGACCAGCTGTGCTTAGATGATAAACTATTTAGGTTTCTCAATGTTGGCCTATGACATTCTGGATCTGCTGAGGTGGGGATATGGGCTGTTCTGTGTATTATAGGATGTCGTTAGCAGTATCCCTGACCTGTATCTATTAGAGCCAATAGGAACTCCACCCCATCATGACAATCACACGTGTCTTCTTCGGGTAATGAACATACAGTACATTATGCAGATGATGTATGTATTTTAGAATTGTACACCTGACACCTATGCAATTTTTTAAACAATGTGACCCCAATAAATTCAATACAAATTTTTAAAAATGCCTTCAGACATTACCAAATGTCTCATGAAGGGCAAAATAGCTCAAGTTCAGGACCACTGGACATTTAAATAGCTTTCAAGTTATTTCTGTTTATCCACTGAAACTTGAAAATTATCATAAAAACAGAAACAGTTGACTTTTGTTATTACTCCCAACAACAGCAATACAATTAAATGTTTTTTTTTTAACATTTGTGTTTTATTTTAAAAATCAAACAGATTTATCTACTGTCTCATCATGTGTCTCTGCATTTTTATTTTCATCTCATAGAAATGATTTGAAAATGAAGTCAGATGCAGGCAATGGAAAGTTCTGTGTTAAAAGGGAACAATAAAGCAGCATGTACTTCTGTGTACGTATAGAACAATCACGATTTAAAATAGATAAATGTCTGTTCTTGTGTGTATATATTTGTGTGTGTGTGTGTGTGTGTGTGTGTGCTCAGATGTGCCTTACAAAGCATACAAGAAAATATATTTTTATGGTCAAGTGAGTCAAGAAAAGTGGAAACATACAAATATTTGGGTGATGTAACCCTGTTTTGGCATAAATTATTTTATTAAATAAAAGCACTTGCCATCTGAAGTCCATTTTTAGAAATAGACAACAAAGTTGGTTTGGGTTTAGAGCTTAATATAGCCATCTGAAAACAAGAAATTCAACAGCGGAATTTCTATATGCATACGATTAAAACTATACTTCAAAAGACAGGTCTAAATAAATTCCATTAATGTGAACAAAAAAAGTTCCCTGGTTTTGTGCATTTTTTAAAACCATTTTTTAGGGTTTCTCTTATTAAATTTTGATGCTATGGGCATAATATCCCTTGCTTGCTTGAAAAGGTGCAAAAAAGCAATGTAGACACTTTGTTGCCAAGTAGTCTCAATATCTCTTACTCAAATGACTCTCTGACGAGGAATATAACAAATTTCGGTTATTTGAGTAAATCTGTAAAATGGGCATAACATCCTTTAAGCTGGAAAAATCATTCATGAGAATTTAATGAGATAGTTACAAAAGTGCTTGGTAGACTTGTGTTTCTTCTAGAAGTGAAAAAAAAAAGCAAAATGACCAAAAGGTTCATAATAAATAGTTGTTACAGAAATTTTCCCACTTTTTTTTTTTTGTAGAAAGGAATGAGTCTTGTGCTATGATATAACTTAAGGACATCATTTAAAGGTCAAAAACAGTACCCAATGGACTGCATAAGTAATAACATAAGAACATTTTATTTAAAAATTGGAGATGTCAGCTTTTGTTGAGAAACTAGCAACTTTGGGATTGATCCCTGACCTCTCATTCTTGTGTGGAAACCATCAGGTGAAGCTCACAAGCTGTAGCCCTTCTGACTATAGTCAGTCCCTTTCAGGGGGCTGCTGGCCCCACCATTGCCAGTTTCCTTCACTGAGGCCTAATGCTAGGTGCCATTTATTCTTGTTGGTTTAGTTTAACTAACTCCAATTCCACTAATCTCACTGCCCTGTAGAAAGCGCCCAGATTTACCATCTCAACTTAAAACTTTAATCGATGGAAACCAACTAAGTTAAACAAAAACACAAAAAAACAATAACAGGTGTCAGAACACTTTTGTAAGGAATAGGGCAAAAACTATAAGGCATCAATCATTATGAAGACCAAGAACCTAAACCCACAGGGGTTTCTTCATTCATGCATTCAACCAAAGATACCATCACTAACTACTTTGCATTGTTAGAAACAAATAGGTCTCAGATCTAACAATATCTTGAATATCTCAAACTGTATCTCTTACATACATTTTTTTTTTGCTAGTTATGGATCTTGGCATTACTTAACCTGTCCAAACCTCATTTTCCATTTATATAAAATGGAAAAAGTAATTATATTTATTTCATGTGCTTAAATGAGTTTTTAAAAAGTTAACACACTTTAACTGCTTAAAATTATATTTGCCAGAATAAGCATTGTTATCTACTATTATTTTTACTACAATTATTTTGATTACCCACTCACCCATTCTCTAATCTTCAATGCCTCAAATGACTCAAATGGATAATTAACTTTATTTGTGTGTATCTAGGTCAACCAGACTCCAAACAAAGGCGATAATCAGCATTACATATTAGAGCAATGGTTCTCAGCCTTGGGTGATTTTGCCTCACTGCCCCTTCCCTCACAATGGGACATTATTAACATCTGCAAACATTTTTCATTGCTAAGAGTGCGGGTGTGTGATATTGTCATCTAGTTGGTAGAAGGCAAGGATGCTTCTAAATATCCTTCAGTGCACAAGAACCCTCACACCACAAGGAAATATATGGCCCAAACAAAACAGTAGTAGTGTGGGAATTGATAAACTCTGCACTAGAGATATTTTCTAACACAAACCAAATAATTATTGTTATGACAAAGGAAAATAAGATCATCAGAAAAGGAGGACATTTCTAGAGAAAAGCCAAATGACAGTTAAGACACTGTTTCTATTCCCACCAGAAATTACTCAACGAAGTTTTTATTGTCAAATGAATTAAGGACTTTTCTCTGGATTACCGAAGTCTGACTTTCAAAAGAAAGCTTTTAGGATCAGGATAAATCTATCATCTTAATGCCTAGAACTAAGCTCTTGAAACAAAAATAAATGAAACCCCCCAGTGGATCATTAGCCATGTGTGTGAGTCTGCTCCTAAAATTAATACATGGAATGTCATGGCTGGCAACTACTTTCCATACTTTTTCTTCAGGATAGATAATATACCAACCTTTTAAAGGTCCCTAGATATCTATAAAGCCAGCATTTATGCAAGGCTGTCATCTGTTAGCATTAACTATTTACATAAAGACTAAATTGATTATCAAATTTGCCATCTGAGCACCTGCATAAAGACTATACTTTTTTCCCCACTCTTTGTCTCACCTTGTCAAATTGGAAGCTAAAAGCAGTGGGTGTTCACAGGACACTAGAAGCGTCTATGAAAGCCAACCAACCATTTCCCTCCAGTATGCTACTGTTTTTAGAAAGTATAATTTGTTCTTGGATCCTAAATGCTTTCATTTCCACTTTCTTCAAGGACCTGCAGTAAATGCTAAAAACTGTATTTTATTTGTAAACTAGTGGCCCGGTGCATGAAATTTGTGCACAGGGGAGGGGGTGTTCATCAGCCCGGCCTGCACCCTCTCCAATCTGGGACCCCTTGAAGGATGTCCTATTACTAGTTTACAGGGATCGGGCCAAAACCAGCAGTCGGAAATCCCTCTTGCAAACCGGGACTACTGGCTCCTAATCTCTCACCTGCCTGCCTGCCTGCCTGATTGCCCCTAATCACTCTGCCTGCCAGCCTGTTTGCCCACCACT
>NW_006282396.1:1753334-1753973 GCF_000327345.1 Myotis davidii
TCCCCCCAATGGCCCTGTCCCCCCAGCCTGATCACCCACAACTGCCCCCCCCCTTTGGCCTCTAACCATCTCTACGTTAGCCCTGCCACATGGCTTTGTCCAGAAGAATGTCCAGAAGGTCTCCCAGTCTAATTAGCATATTATTGTTTTATTAGTATAGATAGAGGCCTGGTGCACGGGTCGGGGCCGGCTGGTTTTCCCTGAACGGTGTCCCAGATCAGGGTGAGGGTTCCCTTGGGGCATGGGGAGGCCTGGATGAGGGGCCTGTGGTGGTTTGCAGGCCGGCCATGCCCCCATGGGGTAAGGGTCCCTGCTGGGGGAACGTGGCCAGCCTGGATGAGGGGCTGAGTGCTGTTTTCAAGCTGGCCACACCATCTTCAGGGTGGGGGTCCCCACTAGGGTGCCTGGCCAGCCTGGGTGAGGGGCTGATGGCTGTTTGCAGGCTGGCCACAGCCCCTTCAGGGTGGGGTTCCCCCTGGGGTGCCTTGCCAGCCTGGGTGGATGGCTGTTTGCAGGCTGACAAGCCCCCCAACTGGGACCCTCACCCCATGAGGGTGTGGCCAGCCTGGGTGAGGGGCTGAGGGCTGTTTTCAGGCTGGCCAAACCCCCTTCAGGGTGGGGGTCCCCACTAGGGTGACT
>NW_006282396.1:1754017-1769709 GCF_000327345.1 Myotis davidii
TGAGGCCAGCCTGGGTGAGGGGATGAGGGCTGTTTTCATGCTGGGCACACCCTCTTCAGGGTGGGGCTCCCTGCTGTGGTGCCTGGCCAGCCTGGGTGAGGGGCTGAGGGCTGTTTGCAGGCTGGCCATGGCCCCAGGCAACCCAGGCTCCCAGACCCTCCTTGAGCAGAGGCCACAGCAGCTGGAAGCAGGTATCTGGGATTTGTTTATCTCCTATAATTGAAACTTTGTAGTCTTGAGCAGAGCCCACAGCCGGCCAGGGCTGGCAGGAAGCTTGGCTTCCTCCATCACCAGGGATAACCGAAGCCTGTTTGCTCCAGCTCCATGGCTTCCGGCCGCCATCTTGGTTCAATTTATTTGCATACTTGCTCCTGATTGGCTGGTGGGCGTAGCTGGTGAGTGTAGCAGAGGTATGGTCAATTTGCATGTTTCTCTTTTATTAGATGAGAGGTAGGTTATGGTAGGAAACATTCTTAACTGTTGATTACAAGGAGATCAATAAAAGATAAGCAGCAACCCTCACATGACCCAGGAAAAGATATACAAAGGAAATCAGGTTACAACTTCTTTTTTCACAGAAGAGAATAATTCTCTTAAAAGATTTATGTCCATATTACTCATTGAATAAGTTATAAAGTTTCCTTTTGTCTTTTACCTCTTTTGTTTTTTATAAATTGGAGGAAGTTATATGCTTCCAGGTTTCATAATGATATTGTGCTCAGAATCTACAGAATAAATTTTATTCTAATATTTTATAAACATTGCATTTACTTCTCTATAATAAAAATTTGTCTCTCTCTGTGTATATATCTTTGTGAAAGTTTCTATTAATTTTCTATTTTATTTTCTTACAATAATGAGAATGCGACACTGAAATTCAAAACAAAATGAAAAATGTGCTTGATGTAAAGTTTAGCCTCATTGATTTTTTTCAGGGGCATATACAATAGAATAGCTTTCCATTTGAATTCAGGAAGATAATAAGACCCCATTCAGTAATTTTTGAAAAGGAGCTAGGAATCCCAGGATAGAAGGAAAAAAAGACCAAAAAAAGTAAGATGAAGATAAAGGGATATTTATTAACATAGTTTAGAAGAAACAGAAAACTGTGTTAAATTTGAGAGAGATACAGAAGAGAGTCCTTGGCGATAACTACAACCTCACTGATTCAAAGAAACCATAACTAGAAGACAAAATGCAAATGTGTCACCCAGACAGAATTCAGATACTGCACAAATGCTATGTTTATAGGGGATTTTATTTTAATTTGTGGAAGCATGGCAACTCTGTCTCCTCTGTTTCTATAGCTGATCACTGTGAATGCTTAAGTTCAAATAAGATATTCATACTTAACAAATAAATTAAGTGAACAAAATTACTAGTTCAGTAAAACAGCAAAGAAGGGATAGTCAATGAGAAAAACAGACAGAAGAATTGAGGGTCAGTATAATATGAAGCTTAGGGGGTCCACTTATTTATAAACCAATATATAACATCACAAACCAATGATAACAAGTCTATGAAGCTGGATACCAGAAAGACAACTGTAGGCATATGACTCTCAATTTTAAAATAATACACTTAGAGTTTGCACTGTATTTTCTGCAGATTTATCCCAGACCTAAAAAATGATTGCTTACAGCTGACAGCTTGCTAGTCTCCTAGTGATTTCAATAATTATCTCTATTGAGTTAGGATATTGATCTGTAGCTGCCAGCCATTTCAAAATTCCCCTTTTATCCTGCTAGGGGTAATAGAATTAATGAGTCTCTTTGCCAAACACAGCAGGAACATGAGGTACACAATTAGGTCACAATGTGAGACTGAAAAAAAAAACACAAAAAAACATTAAATAAAATTTTTGCCCTAAAAGGAATTTATATAAGGTAATTTACTTTGTTTGTTATATATAGGCATGCTACGAAAAACAATAGCAAAAGAAAATCAGATAAATTGAAAGTGCATCTTCAAATCATCCCGTGCTAATATGAGTGGTGGAAGAGTTAGTTCAAATATAAGTGATTTTAAGTTAAAAATATACTCAGTGATTTCTTACAAAACATTTTTCCATGGTAGTTATTGTATGGTAAGGATCAGAGTTTCGACTTTGAGTCAGCGTGCCTCCAATGAATTCTGTGTTTGCCTGCTTTCCAGCTGTGAGACTTTGCCTCAGTTTCCTTGTCTATAGAATGGGATTGGGTAGTGTCTACTTATGGGTTCTTTGGAGGAGTCAGTAAGAGGGCAGGCCATGGGGAGGGTAGCTACATACATTCTGTAATTTCCCATCCAAATGGACAAGTGGTTAGAAACCACAAGGAATGGTTCCAAGTAAATGGACAAAATATGTTGACAAATATGTTGACAAATTATGTTGCACATTGTTCAAAATTAGAAATCAATAGA
The DNA here is from genome assembly GCF_000327345.1 of Myotis davidii. Classification (NCBI taxonomy): domain Eukaryota; kingdom Metazoa; phylum Chordata; class Mammalia; order Chiroptera; family Vespertilionidae; genus Myotis; species Myotis davidii. The sequence continues at coordinate 1,756,421 of NW_006282396.1, forward strand.
ATGTAAATGGTCCATTGATTTAAAAATATTTTTTCCAGAGGTGCCCACTTTTACTTTGCAAATCATTAAGCAAATCAGGGGATTCAAACTACCTGATAGATTGATCAATGAGAAGGATATTAGATCAATTTTTTTCGCACTCAGACAAAAATTCATATTTATTTGCTTCACTGGGAATTTTAGTTTCCTTATCAGACAGTTTTTTTTTGTTATTGACACTATTACAGCTGTTCCCCATCCCTGCCCCACTTTTCCCACATTCCCCCAGCCCCTGACTCCCTCCCCTGGCCATCACCACACTGTTGTTTATGTGCATGGGCTATGCATATATGTTCTTGGGTTAATCTCTACACCTTCTTTTTTTTTTAATATATTTTATTGATTTTTTACAGAGAGGAAGGGAGAGAGATAGTTAGGAACATCGATGAGAGAGAAACATCGATCAGCTGCCTCCTGCACATCTCCTACTGGGGATGTGCCCGCAACCCAGGTACATGCCCTTGACCGGAATCGAACCTGGGACCTTTCAGTCCTCAGGCCGACGCTCTATCCACTGAGCCAAACCGTCTATACCTTCTTTTATCCAGTCTCCCCTACCATCTTCCTCTCTAACATTTGTCTGTCTGTTCCATGCATCCATGCCCATGGTTCTAGTTTGTTCCTCAGTTTATTTTGTTCATTAGATTCCACATATAAATGAGATCGTATGGTATTTGTCTTTCTCTCACTGGTTTATTTTGCTTAGCATAATAATCTCCAGGTCCATCCATACTGTTGAAAAGGGTAAGAATTCTTTCTTTTTTTTATAGCTGTGTAGCATTCCATTGTGTAAATGGACCAAAGCTTTTTTTATACACTCATTTGCTTATAGGCACTTGGATTGTTTTCAGAGCTTGGCTATTGTAAATGATCTTGATATTGCCTTTTGACCCAGTGATTTCACTTCTGGGAATATAACCCAAGAATCCTGAAACACCAATCAGAAAGAATGTATGTTCATGACAGACATTTTTTTTAATAAAGCTGTGTATTGATAAAAGAACTAAAAACTATGAATGATAAAAGAAATATATATATTTCAGTTAAAGTAGGTATTATTGATGGGAAAATTTTCATTTATCATTAACTTGTCATTCCTAATAATTATAGATATTATTAGAACCTTGGCCTTAAGTATACCTATATACAAGCAATCATGCTTAGACTAAGCAATCATGGCCTGTAAACACACTAGTAGAAAGGTAGCTACCACTGGTTGGCCACTGTTTTTAAAAGTAGGAACAATCAGGCTACTTCTTTAGTTTGAGTAATTGCTGTAGAAATTGAGCAGCTGTATTTATTCTTGCCCCCGTGGCAAGGCTGGGCCAGGGGCAGAGGCCCTGGGATAGCTGGCTCCCAATAAAGGGCCAGTGCTGACAGAGAGGGAGGACATGGACTCCCCTAGAGTCTATAGGAAGTCTATAGGAAGGAAAACCAGCCAAAGTATTTGAGATGCCCTTCTGTGAAATCAACTTACCTAAAAAATGAGTTTATTTGAAAGAAGTCTCAAATTTATATTTTACAGTAGATTCAAAAGTATAATACCTTGTATATTAACAGTAACAATGAAATGATCAAAATTTGAGAGCAAAGATTTAGGAATACAGGTCCTCGTTCACTGGGTATTAAACGGAGATGTGAGAAGTCCAAGGCATATAGGAGAAACTTTATTACAGACCAAGTAGCCATTGCTAATAAGGAGCCATCAGGCAAAACAGTTGTTCAAAGCAGCCTTACAAAGCAGTCACAGACCGGCGAGTTCAGTAGCACATCTTTATACAAAAGAAGCTCCTTGCCAAACAGTGACATTGCTATTTGGGTTATAGAAAGCTATGCCCGCACAGTGCATACAGTAAAACTGCTGTGTCATGGCCTTTGCATACGTGTATGGTAAATTGGCCTTGAACATCTGGTGTACTTTGGACAGGGCCACCACAAAAGACAACTACAGAAATAAGACTAACATAAATTTAACATAGAAAGTAGGCAATAGAGAGCAGATTTGCTGTAAAAGAAAACAGTAAATGACTTAAGCAAAGGGTCAAGAACAATGGAAAAATATAAAGGATTAAAGAATAGGTACAAAACATGAAAAGACGGTCATTGATAATTATACATAAAATAAGAATACAGTAAGAGGTAAAAAATAGTCATTCGCTAAATAAATATTTAAGATTTTATATTATTGTGTACCAGGCAAAATTGTATATATCTTGGTATATAATTGCCTAAGTTTTAATTCATAATGATGTAAGAAAAAAGTCAAATTCTCCTCCATCAAAAATGGTTGCCTATTTTGGGTGAAAAATTATTTTGGTTATCTAATTTCCCTGCACAAGCTAAATATCTCAAGACAAGGCTTGTTAAATCTAAAGGTTTTAAAAGATAATGATTGTAGCACAAGAATTCTTTATACAGACAAACTATATTTTGCACAATGCAGGGTTTGGTGAACTACAACCCATATGCCATATCTGGTCTACCACCTGTTTTACTACATAATGTTTTATGTTAATACTAGAGGCCTGGTGAACAAAAATTTGTGCACTCGGGGGGGTGTCCCTCAGCCAGGCCTGTGCCCTCTTGCAGTCTGGGACCCCTTACGGGATAACCACCTGCTGGCTTAGACCCGCTCCCCAGGGGATTGGGCCGAAGCTGGCAGTCAGACATCCCTCTGGCAGTACCGGAGCCCTCAGGGGATGCTCACTTGCCAGCAGGGAGCAGGCCTAAGCTGCAGTCAGACATCCTTAGGGCTGCTGAGGAGGCAGGAGAGGCTCCTACCACCACCGCTGTACTTGCAGCCATCAGCCAGGCTTGTGGCTGAGCAAAGCTCCCCCTGTGGGAGCGCACTGACAACCAGGGGGCAGGCCCTGCATTAAGTGTCTGTCCCCTGGTGGTCAGTGTGTGCCATAGTGACCAGTCATTCCCAGTCATTCTGCTGTTAGAGTCAATTTGCATATTACCCTTTTATTATATAGGATAGCCACAGCCATTAATTAGCATGGGATATATGATTGCTTATAAAATATATAGAATTAACTGGGGGAAGAATCTTATAAAATGTGAGGTAGAACCTGGATAGTGTTGCTCAGTGGTTGTCAACCCAGGAACCAAAAGGTCACCAGTTCATTTCCAGGTCAGGTCATAAACCCAGATTCCAGCCTCAATCCCCAGTACGGGTGCCAGCAGGAGGCTGCCGATTGATGATATTTATCTCTCATTGATGTTTCTATTTCTCGCTCTAAAAAAACAACAACAAAAAACCACATGTTTTTTAAAAAATATGGGGTAGAGCAGGGGTCCTCAAACTTTTTAAACGGGGTCCAGTTCACTGTCCCTGAGAACGTTGTAGGGCTGGACTATAATTTAAAAAAAAATATGAACAAATTCCTATGCACACTGCACATATCTTATTTTAAAATAAAAAAACAAAATGGGAACAAATACAATATTTGTATTTGCATGTGGCCCACGGGCCGTAGTTTGAGGACCCCTGGGGTAGAGCATAGATAACTATGATGTTATTATGAAGCCTATGTATATGTAAAAAATATATATTGTGGAACAGAGCAGGCCAACAGTATACCTAACATTGAAAGCAATTGGGGTTATGTATGTGAAAATTCTCTGAAATTTGAAACAAGCAAAACAATTTAATTTGAATATCATTAACCACAAGAAGACCTTTAATTAGAGGAATAACTAGTTCACAGTAGAGTAGAATGCAGTTTAGTGGTTAAATTCTAGTGCAGGAGTGGCTAATTTTATCTTTCTGTACTTTTAATAACATGAATTTCAGTATGGCTGTTTTGATTTCAAGAAATTAAGCACCAAGCTAGTCCACTGGTTCTCCATCTGGCTACACACCCAGCTGTTGGCAAACCACGGCCCATGGGTCGGATCCGGCCCGTTTGAAATGAATAAAACTATTGGAAAAAAAAGACCGTACCCTTTTATGTAATGATGTTTACTTTGAATTTATATTAGTTCACACAAACACTCCATCCATGCTTTTGTTCTAGCCTTTCGGTCCAGTTTAAAAACCCATTGTGGCCCTTGAGTCAAAAAGTTTGCCCATCCCTGCATTAGACTCACCTGGGAACTTTCAAACAAAATACCAGTGAAACTATTGGAAAAAAAAGACCGTACCCTTTTATGTAATGATGTTTACTTTGAATTTATATTAGTTCACACAAACACTCCATCCATGCTTTTGTTCTAGCCTTTCGGTCCAGTTTAAAAACCCATTGTGGCCCTTGAGTCAAAAAGTTTGCCCATCCCTGCATTAGACTCACCTGGGAACTTTCAAACAAAATACCAGTGCCCCCCTCAACTTCATCCAAAAGGTCGTCCAGAAGGATGTCCAGAAGGTTGTTTGACTGTGCAATCCAATTAGCATATTATGCTTTTACTAGAGGCCCGGTGCATGAAATTCATGCATGGGGCAGGGGTCCCTCAGCCAAACCTGCACCCTCTCCAATCTGGGAGCCCTCAGGGAATGTCCTACTGATGGCTGGGGGCTCAAGCTAGTCCACTGGTTCTCCATCTGGCTACACACCCAGCTGTTGGCAAACTACGGCCCATGGGTCGGATCCGGCCCGTTTGAAATGAATAAAACTATTGGAAAAAAAAGACCGTACCCTTTTATGTAATGATGTTTACTTTGAATTTATATTAGTTCACACAAACACTCCATCCATGCTTTTGTTCTAGCCTTTCGGTCCAGTTTAAAAACCCATTGTGGCCCTTGAGTCAAAAAGTTTGCCCATCCCTGCATTAGACTCACCTGGGAACTTTCAAACAAAATACCAGTGCCCTTCCCACACCCCAGACTCATTAAATCCAAACCTATTGGTGATTTTTCAAAGCTCTATAAATGTTTCTAATGTACAGCCAGGTTCAACAAGCAGGAGCTATCTTCTTCTAATTAATTAATAAGAGGAATCTGCATTTAGGGTGCTTATTGACTGGGAAGAGTTCATGGAAAACTAAGAATAAGATTTGCCCAGCCAGTGTTGTTCAGTGGTTGAGAATCAACTTATGAACCAGGAAGTCACAGTTCAATTCCCAGTCGGGACACATGCCCAGGTTGCTGATGCCATCCCCAGTGGGGGAGTGTGTGCAGAAAGCAGCCAATCAATGATTCTCTCTCATCATTGATGTTTCTGTCTCTCACTCCCTCTCCCTTCCTCTCTAAAATCAATTATATATATGTAAATATATGTATATATATATGTAAATATATGTATATATTTACATATATATATTCATATATTACATATTTACACACAATAGAGGCCCGATGCATGAAATTCATGCAAAGGGCTCAGCCCTCACAGCCTCAACTTCATCCAAAAGGTCGTCCAGAAGGATGTCCAGAAGGTTGTTTGACTGTGCAATCCAATTAGCATATTATGCTTTTACTAGAGGCCCGGTGCATGAAATTCATGCATGGGGCAGGGGTCCCTCAGCCCAACCTGCACCCTCTCCAATCTGGGAGCCCTCAGGGAATGTCCTACTGATGGCTTGGGCCTGCTCCCCGTGGTTCTCTGCTCTCTGTGGGACCAGCCTGCTCCATATCAAGGTAATGGCAAGCAGGCCCTGCTTGGTGCTGCCTGCAGGCGCACTTGCCTGTGCTCAGGTTGCTGTGGTGATGGTTAAGCAGGCCCTGCTGGCCACAGACACTCCAGAGGCAACAGAGCAGCGAGGCTTGATCCACTACCAGAGTGGGCGGATCCTGCCTCTCTGTTTGGTCCTGGTGACCCTTGGCCAGGCTGACAGGTGCGAACACTCCAGCAGCAGGGCTGAGCCGCCATCTTGTGGCTATGGGTGCACCAGATTTGTGACAGAGTGACAGTTAATTTGCATATTCCTCTTTTATTAGATAGGATTATTATAGTTAGGTTTCTTGTATCAATTCAATACTATAGGTAAAGTGGGTAGTTAGTTCCTTTAAATCTTAAGATATTAAGTCCTGGTCTTTACTAATTGCTTTTTTCTTTGAATATTTATAAATATATTTAGAAACAAGAATTTTCAGATTCAGTGAGTATTGGAATAAGCATTTCTAAGCAACTTTTGCAAATTTCTTCATTACTTAAATCAGTCAAAAAGTCATTTTAAAAACAAAGTCTTTTTCTTTTTCTTCTCCTTCTAAACAATGTCAGACAGTCTTTTTTTTTTTTTTTTTTTTTTTTTTAGTGTGCTAAATTTGGCAATGGTTTTCAGAATCTGAAACTGAATTAAATATTTTATATATAGTGACACAGCATACTTCAATCAAAAGAACTAGACTATCAACCTAAAACAATGTACTTCAAAATAAATATACTATGTTTGATTCAATTTTTATTTCCTGACAAATGACTTGAGATTTGAAAGACTATTTGTCTTTCAGTAATAAACCATTATCTTGTCAGAGTAGATAATTCCTGCAGAAGAGTTGTCTTTTTTTTTTCTTTTCTTTACTGTTTTTCCCCCGCTTGATAGCATCAGCATTTAGGTGCTATTCAAATAGCCAGAAACAAAATGTAATGGCTTATGTTTTGAACTTGAATCAACACATGCTCTGTCAGGGAAGTGCCAGCTCCTCTCAATCATTTGGAACACAACCCATATGTCTGACTAGCATTGTTTGTTTAGCTTCAGAATCAAGTCAATGGCAGGAGACCCAGTAATTCTGTGTGTGTTTTTCAATGGAGTTACATTGGATTTCTTAAACCTGAACGACATGCTACTTTTATGAGCAGGTTCTACACCAAGTGATTGATTAACCCACGCACATTGGCCATTCAGTAGGCAACCATAAAGGCCAATAATTTTGTTCAATGAACTATACTTGTTCCCTTTCAGGAGAAATGAAATGTAAAGCAAAAGACATTTTGCTGACACCTTAAAGTCACGTTTTATATTAAGCTAGTGCCCCTGTGGGAGATTCGTGCACATTGAAAGGAAATTAATTAGAAGGTGGCCAGCAGGTTGGGACTGGGCGAGATGGGATGGACATGCCCTGGAACCAACCTCCTGTGGTCCCTCCCCAGCTGGCTGCACCTGGGACAGTGCCAAGGCTTGAAGGGAATCTGTGGAGTGAGCAGGATCCCTCCAACAGGTGGGGTCCCTCAGCCTGGCCTGTGGGGATTGGGCTGAAACTGGCTCTCCTACATCCCCCAAGGGGTGATACACCCTGGAATCAGGCTCCCTCCTCTCTGGTTTTGGGGTATGTCACCGAAAATCCACCTCTGCCAAATCACCACAGGTTGGCAGCTCCTGCATTGAGCATCTGCCCCCTGGTGGTCAGTGTGTGTCATACCTACCAGAAGGTCAGACCGTCACTTAGGCTTTTATATATATAGATGTATTTTTTTTCTGTCTTATGCCATTCTGTTATACTCCAAATTATATTTCTAATTCTTCTCAAGACCCAGACTTGATATTTCCAATTGGCTTGGCAAACAGGCATCTCAAGGAATAACACAGTCAAAACAAACTCTGATCTCTTTGTCTTGTGTTTTGTTTTGTTTTTGAGAGGCAGGGTAGAGTAGCAGTCAAGAGCACAGGCCAGCAAACTATGGTCCATAGGCTCAATATGGTCCTTGAGCTAAGAATGCTTTCTACAAATAAACATTTGCAATCGATTTGATGATAGGGAAGGTTGAGTCATTTTTTCTGAACTGCATCTTGGTTTGGCTATATGACCTTAATACAGTTATACAGTCTCTCTATGCCTTACCTTTCTCACAACGGGTATGCTGAGAAAAAATGTAAAGGCATATGACTAACTGTTAATAATAGTGGTTGGTGAAAAAATTACTGATGACTTTTTCCATTTTCCATGTGATTTGGGGGGAAGAAAGGCATTTTCAAAGGTTTCTACAGTAAACATGCAATTATTTTTTTTAAATTATTAAACAGTACATGGAAAGAGTCCAGATAATATATATCCTTTGAGAAAATGGGTTAGCATATTTGGGAAATGGATTTTGGAATTTTAAAATATTACTTTAAGGAAACATAGGTATATATCTTCTTATTTGTATCAAAAATGATTCAAATTTTTTGGAAAAAATCAAGCTTGAACACATAGGATTATACTAGATAATTTAACAATTATTATTTAACTCAAGGTAAAGTGCAATATTAAGAAAAGGAAATATCTTTATATGAAATATACAGTATTATAAATGATAAAGAGCTCTAGGTCAGGAGTTTAAGATTCAAACTGGCTTTTGCCATTTAGCAGCTCTTGACTTAGATAAGTGCAATTTAAGATTCTGTTTACTTATGTTTTTTCCAAAATGGAGGAAAATGTAATATTTTCTTAATACGGATGTCTTGAGGGAGCAGTAGAATAATTCTTGGAAAGATTTTAGCACAATGCCTGGCACATAATGTTTACTTATCACTCAACACAATTTATATAAATTTATTCTCTGTGTGTGCTTTTCTTCTGCAATATAAGTACTGAATAGAAACTACAGCAAATCATAAAATTATATCAGTAAGAAGCAAACCATAGTTTATTAAAAAGTTAAATGAAGGGTGTCACTTAGAGTAAAAAAAAAATCAACTCAGGTTTTATTTTTGCCACTTCACTGATTTATAACTTTGGAAACATCATTAGATTTCTTTTAATCTCTATTTCTTTAAATTTATAAAATGATTTCATATTTGTTGTCCTTATATCACAGTGTCATAGTGAGAAGAAAATTAGCTAATGCAATATCCTTCAGATTATAAATAGTAGCAGCAATTTTAATTAACATGATTATACTTGACAACTCTTAAAAGTAAGTTCATATTGCTAATGTCAATAATTCAAATGTTAAGGACAAGGTTTTATAGTTGCCCTCATAATTTCTTAATCTACTCTAGTCTATCAAAATTTGAAAAAAATAACAACAGTGTTCTTGAAAATCAGAGTAATGAACAATTAACCTGCTGAAAATCTGAAAGCCAACACTTTAATTGTTTCTTCACTTAATATGATCCAAAAGCTCTCAATGGGAGCCCAGTACTGCTTTGGCCTGGTCTACTGCATCTGCGTGAGAGTTTCTGACCAACATTCTAATTCCTCCAAAAAGAGAGTTCAGCATGGGGCCGGTTGGGTATAATTTACCCTGCTTTGTCCGTAGCATTGCTAATTCTCAAATGAGTATGAAATATCATTTTCTTACATATGTGAAACCAACTTCCAAATATGATTATCCATTATCCACCATTCTGAATGATCTACCATTAAATTCCTGAAACGATGAGTCAATAGTGCAAACACTCATGAGTTAATTGAACTATCTTTCTCTCAGTTTATTTATACATATCCAAACTATTCACTGTGTTATCCTCATGGCCTGATGAATAAATTGAACCCAAGTTGACTTTCAAAGTCATCTACGCAGTATTTAATAGCTGATAGCTGTTAATGAGACAATTAAAATATGTTATGCAGACTCCTTGAGAATTTGTAAAGCATAAGTGACCTTATAAAGCATGATACAATGAAAATAGTGTTCTGGAAATGTTTGAAGGGAAGAGAGAGGTGACATGGGTCCAACACATTGTATCATTGGTTAACTTTGATTTGAATTAACCTTTGGAAAATACCCGCTTTTTTTCCTGCATAATATTGTGCATATTAATATTGTTGGACATATCCCCAATCTGGTAATTTCCTGGGTGCATTAGTCAATAACTTCAAGATCTAAACAAAATGGAAACATTAGTGTTTGCAGGGTTTTTGTTCATATATTTATTTTTTAGCTTCCAAACTAGATAAATCAAGAAGCACATGGCAGAAATAATGGCAGATAAGAATTTCTCCATTTAAGATATTAGAGCCCTACATAAAAATAGCATTTCAGTTTCTTCAGAAAAATGATACAACTCAAGATTTGAGAAGAGGAACTAATGCTTGTAATCTGATGCAATCAGTTTATAAAACTAATAATAATTTAATTAGTGGCTGATCTGATGAGTAACATAATCTAGTAATTATGGCAAGTTTCCCTACTTGACAAAGCCCAGTCTAGAAAATGACCTGGTTCTTCTGCCTACTCAATATGTCTAGAGATTATGCTGATATTTTGAATCCAGGAGTAGAAGCATGATGGTAAGAGAGGTATTCTCTCTGTCTCTTTCTCTCTATCTCCCTCTCTTCCAAATACTACGTACTCTTGGTTCATTCATGGCGTCTTATTCTTGCCTCCAATAAAGTGAGCTGGGGGAGGTAGCTTATGGATCTCCAGAGTAGTCACTCTTCAGCATTCTGTGATGTTGGCACAAGCAATAGCATTCTCAGCACAGATGCAGGAAGGTAGAGGTGGGCCTTAATTGCTGTCAGTGTGAATTTTAAGGCTGATATTTTTCCTGTATTTAGTTCCCCTTGTTCCTTTTCTCGTAACATAATCTGCTGGTCATTGCTGTGTTCACATTTTAAATCACAGTAAGGTCTCCAAAGACTTGTTTTACATCTGTTGAGTTCATTCTATTTAGAATAATATAATGTTGTCTTCTTAGCCTTGTGTATTTGCTAGCTATGGCGCCATTGTATGGTATGCCTCTATATTTCCACCAAAGTATATGTACAATTACTTTCTTGGGAAGAAAAATATATAAGACAGTAAAGTATGGTCTTCTTTTACTGGTGACAATTTTTCTGTCAACAGAAGATTTGTGTGTAGTCTTATCCAAATTATTTGTGTGTTTTTTTCCCCATAAGTCTTTAAAAGATGTTATTGAACATAAAGGGCAAAGGTCATTCAAGTTCAAAACCAAACCAACCCACTTTATAACATTCCAAACTTCAATAACATTAACAATTGTTTATTATCCTATATAATAAAGAGGTGTTATGCAAATTGACTATCACTCCAACACACAAGATGGCCGACGCAAGATGGCCAGCAGGGGAGGGCAATTGGGGGTAAAGGCCTACAGGGGAGGGCTGTTGGGGGTGACTGGGCCTGCAGGGGAGGTCAGTCTGGGGGGCATGTCATCAAGGGAGGCCAGTTGGGGGTGATCAGGGTGGCAAGAGAGGGCAGTTGGGGGCAATCGGGCTGGCAGGGGAGGGCAGTTGGGGGCGATTGGGCTGGCAGGGGAGTGGTTAGGGGGTGATCAGGCTGGCAGGCAGAAGCAGGTGGGGCAATCAGGCAGGCAGGCAGGCGAGCAGTTAGGAGCCAGCAGTCCTGGATTGTGAGAGGATGTCCCAGGTTGGAGAGGGTGCAGGCTGGGCTGAGGGACACACATCTTCTTCTCCCCCCTTGCACAAATTTCATGCAATGGGCCTCTAGTTTTTAATAAAAATTAAATTGAGCAGAGTTTAAAGCAATCATTTTCATATGCTGCCCTGGGGGTCAAATGCCTTTTATAATAAAGTAAAAATCATGAATTTGTCACATATTTAATATTTTTTCTTTGTGTCCCCAATTCAATCAACTCCATTCAATAGTTACATGAAGTCTAGTACTAAAATAAAGATTATTAATGGCCTGGATTTTTTTTTTTTCTGAAGGAGATTAAGGTTATTTGGAAAACAGATGCTAGATTCAAAGTAAAAGTATGAATGGGAGGAAACATCAAGTCTGTGTGTGTGTGTGTGTGTGTGTGTGCATCATACTATATGATTTTTAATGAACTGATGAAAAGTAGAAACATAATTTAGAAGAAACACATAGAAACAAAAAACATTTTTTATCTTAAAACACATTCAGCTTTTTAAAAAATATATTTGGGGAACTCTAATTTTATCCAGTAAGCACTCCTACCCTAGATAATATTGCATAAGATTAAGAAAGTAATAGGTAAATAGAACATGATGTGTTACAACAGTATGATTATCTGTTATCTAAAATAGGCCTTCAGTGGGCAACCTGATAATTTTCCCACTTGCTGGAGTATATATAGTAGAGATAAAGCATTTAGGGCTACAAGGAAGCAGAGAAAGGCTATCTTAATAACTTAATTTAAAAGTAGATTTCAAAGTTGACATTTTCTCTCTATTGAGTATTTTAGGAAAATTGTGACAGAATACACAGAAATAGATCTTTGGAAAATCACTTGCCAAAAATAATTTCACAGAGCAACTCTCAGACACCATTTTTTAGATCAGTGAAGTATGTGCCTATCTCAGTGGGGTCCATTTTACCTTCAAGCAAGATAGTGATTGGTCATTCAGGCCAGAGTGTATCACTCAGCAGATTTATCCTACAAGATGATGATATTTTAGATGTGCTTAATGTCTTTTCTTCATATTCTCTACGGAATATAGGTCCATAACATTACCCAGCATCTTGGGGAAGTTTTTGTCAGAGACCTAAAATACCTGTGTTCCAATTCTCTCACTATTCAGCTCCTTCTGATCATTTAAACATATTTTTATTGATTTCAGAGAGGAACGGAGAGGGAGAGAGAGATAGAAACACTAATGATGAGAGAGAATCATTGATTGGCTGCCTCCTGCAGGCCTCCCACTGGGGATTGAACCCACAACCCGGGCATGTGCCCTTGACCGGAATTGAACCCGGGACCTTTCAGTCTGCAGGCCAATGCTCTGTTCGTTGAGCCAAACTGGCTAGGGCCCTTCTGATCATTTAATACTTGATCCTTACCACCTCCCCTGTGAAACCTGTTTCCAGCTTTGGGGTAGTGTTAGGAACCCCAGGACCTTGTGAATACCTTGTACAGACCTCTATAGTAATTTATGTGCTTCATTTCCCTATTTCTAGCAAGGAGTGGTAATGATACTAAGCACAGAGGGTTGTTAGAAGGATTCAAAAAGGTTAAATCATATATATAATGATTTCATAGAGGAAGGGAGAGGGAGAGAGAGATGGAAACATCAATGATGAGAGAGAATAATTGTCAGCTGCCTCCTGCATTCCCCCAACTGGGGATGGAGCCCACAACCTGGGCATATGACCTGACTGTGAATTGAACCATGACCTCCTGGTTTTAAGTTGACACTCAACCACTGAGCCACATCAGTGAGGCAAGAATTTTTGAATATTCTCTTTGGGATATGAATTTTTGAATATTTTCTTTGGGCTATGCTTTTTTGGTACCTCCCTTCTCCTACCTTTTCTGACTGACAGACTTAAAACACTTTTGGGCAACCTCTCTAAGATATCACCTACATTCTGAAGGCTGTCCATTTAAGCACTAGTCCCTCAATATTCTAAGATCTGATAAAACTATAATGTTGATTAATGTTTTAACACCAATTGCAGTCTGCTCTGGTTCATTCTACACATATTTAT
>NW_006282396.1:1770453-1772176 GCF_000327345.1 Myotis davidii
TATCTGAAATGCTGAATTCTATTGCTTTTTTTTTTTTTTCTTCTCCAAATCCCAGCTCTAGCAATTATTATTTCATGAACATCAATTTGCTACTGAAGTGTGTATGTATCTCAGTTCCTCCATATATAAAAGGGGTTTAATAGTTGTACTGAACCTGCCTGGTCTGTTTATTAAATGAATGAAACAGGAATGTGGCTTAGACACCACTGACATATAGTCAACACTGTAAAAACAGAAGATTCATGGGCATCGTCTTAGTGGAGGAGGAAGTCACATGTCATAGATTCATGCTCTGAAGTTCAAATTCTCTTATTTGACTCATTTCAAAGTTCAACCTGTGGCTAAGAATCACCAAGGCACAAAGGGAGTGTAGTAATAGAAGGATTTCAAGAACTTCATATGAAAGCTCAGCAGTTTCCTTTTGTTTGAACATCCACAGTGATTGAATGCCACCATGAAAAAAAAAGACTCTTCCTGCCATAGACACCAACAAAGATGGGCATTCTTCAACAATGGGATTGAAGAAGATATGAAATTTAGGTTGAGACTTGAAGACATACTGGAAATTTAGTCAACCAAGGATGCCTGGTGATTTTGTGTGTCTTATGTCCAGCACAAATATTTGGCAGACAGGGCAGTGGGGGCCCAATTCCAGGCCATAACTGATTTGATCACAAACCTAGGAGGCTTGTCTGAACTCCCCTAGGGAGAGTGCCAAACGCCAAGTTCCCTCAAAGCCGATGGATTGGCCTGTGGTGCGGGGGGATTCTGATACCCCATCATAATTGGAATTTGGCATTAATTAGATCTGGAAATGTGTCCTATTCTGGGTGTTTTATACTGCCTATTGCAACAGAATGCTGGAAAATAAGTGAAGTGATTGTCAGGGGACAATCTAAATTTAACACCACTTTTTCTTATTTCCTATTGAAATGACTGAAGGAAGAAAATAATAGATAACATAAAAATCACTTACAAAGCAGAAGAAAAAATCCTGAAAACTAGAGACATTTCCAAAAGATAAAAAGCAGGTGAAACAGGATGGTGGAAAGAGCTGAATGCATGTTTATGGCAAGGTAGAGAAAAGTACTTCTACAGAACAAAACCCGGGATTAAGATAAACCAACAATCATTTCTGATTAGGATCAGTAGTCTAACCAAAAGGAAGGCCACAAAGTAGGTAATGCAGAAGTGGGGTGAGGAGGTATTTCTTGATATAAGTAACTAAAGTTATAAAGCATCTCTTAAAGATCAGATGGGATTCTGTAGAAATAGGGCAATAAGTTAGAAGATAAGACCAAGCATTTTCTCAGAACTCAGGGGAAAAATAAAGGGATAAATGTATGGGAAAGACATAAAGAGAAGAGCTAGAAATGTTGACTTTCAAAGCACAGAAATATAAAACAGGATTTTCAGAAGAATAAAAAAAAATAGAAGCTGGGGGAGCAATAATCCATACATAACAACAGAGATTAGCTCTGAACCAAAAGAAAACCTCAAAATTAATGAAAAAATATATACAATTATAAATATAAATATATACTAATCTCGTGTGTCAAAACTAAAAAGAACTGAGGGGAACCAAGATGGCGGCATAGGTTAACGCCGGAGTTTGCTGCCTTGAACAACCATTTCAAAAATGAAACTAAAAGACGGAAGGGACATCATCCAGAACCACAGGAACGCTGGCTGAGTGGAAGTCCTACAACTAGGAGGAAAGAGT
>NW_006282396.1:1773011-1808016 GCF_000327345.1 Myotis davidii
AATATAAATAATACTAATCTCGTGTGTCAAAACTAAAAAGAACTAATGCTAAAAATTATATTAAATGTATCATAAAATAAATTTAAAATAAAATGACAACTTGGACTAAATAACATCAACATGTAGGAAAGATAAAATAATAAACTTATAAAGAGTCCTTATATATACATTTTATTGATAACATAAAAATAATATATACTTTTATTTATATACATATTAGAAGTAAAATATGGATAACAAATACATAGAGACTTTTTGTTTGTTTTAGAAATGTAAACACTGGTTTATTTGTGTATAATCTGTTTTTGGAAATGGCACAATTTTTAAATTTTGCTATAAACTTCTTGTTTCCTAAAGAATTTTGCCTATAAAATGATAAAAAAGGAAACATTTGACAGTCTGAAACTATGTGTGACAATTTCACTTTTGTTTTTTTGCTTCAGTTATTTTGTTTTGTGATATAATTTATATACTATAAAAGTCACCCTTTTAAAGTGTACAATTTAGTAATTTTTAGTATATGTACGAATACAGTCATGCAATCACCACTGTTTAATTTCAGATCATTTCCATCAGTCCAAAAAAAAAAAAAAATTCAAATTATTCATCATTCCTTTTGTTTCCCAGACCCTGGCAACTACTATCTACTTCCTATCTCCGTAAATTTGCCTATTCTGGACACTTAATATAGCTGAAACCAAATAATATTTTAACTTTATATCTGGCTTCTTTTTTAAAAATATATTTTATTGAATTTTTACAGAGAGGAAGGGAGAGGGATAGAGAGTTAGACACATCGATGTGAAAGAAACATCAATCAGCTACCTCCTGCACACTCCCTACTGGGGATATGCCTGCAACTAAGGTACATGCCCTTGACCAGAATCGAACCTGGGACACTTGAGTCCGCAGGCCAATGCTCTATCCACTGAGCCAAACTGGTTAGGGCATATATCTGGCTTCTTTTAATAGTATAATGGTTTCATGGATCATGCATTTTGTAGCATATATTAGTACTCCATTTCTTTTTATGGCTGAATATTATACTGAATGTATGATTATACTACATTTTGTTTTTCCATTATTCAATTGGTAGACATTTGGGTTATTTCCACTTTGGGCTATCTATATATATAAAAGCCTAAGCGGCTGTTATGACCGAACTACCAGAATGACTGGAATGACTAGTTGACCAGTCGCTATGATGTGCACTGACCACCAGGGGACAGATGCTCAATGAAGGAGCTGCCTTCTGGTGGTCAGTGTACTCCCACAGACAACTTCCTCAGGCTGGCCAACCTCATGCGGTCCCTCCACCTGGCCGGCCGCCCCAATCAGCCCCAATCGGCCCCGATCGGATGCGAGGGACCCCACCTGTGTACGAATTTGTGCACTGAGCCTCTAGCAATTCTATAATGTAGAATCTGTACATTGCAATGTGTGGTGCTCAGATCAGTTACAGCAGCATCACCTGGAAGATTGTTAGACAAATAGAATATCAGTCTACATCCCAGTCAGCAAAATGAAAATCTGCTTTTAAACAAGATTCCCAGGTGATGCATGTGCACGTTTTCATTTGAGAAATAATGACATTGAGGCAACCATTAGTGATATTTTGGTGCAGATCCAGTATTCTACCCAGAATAAAAAATTATATACTGTATAGATTCTTGTAACATGCTTATTTTAATGGCACATTTCTTGTCATTACACATTTTCTTTCTATGATTAGTACTATTATAAACATGTCAGAAGTATTATATTTCTTAAATCATTAGTACCTTTCATTATTTCCTTAAGATTGAATCCTCAGATATGAGTAATTTTTACACCAAAATGTACCCATTATTATCATTATTATTTAATACTCACCCAAGAAGGGAGAGAGAGAGAGATCAATGTGAAAGGAAAACATGGATCAGTTGCCTTCTGAACATGCCCCAACAGGATCTACCCGAAAACCCAGGTATGTGCCCTGAATGGGAATCAGACAAGCAACCTTTTGGTGCACAGGACATTCTCAACCAACTCCTGCTGGGCTCCATTATGGAGTTTTAATTTTTATTATTGTCTATTGATCTTCAAATACATTGTACATGAAGGGTATCAAAGAGTGAATCTGTAGCCGGCCAGTGTGGCTTAGTTGGCTGAAGCATCCCCAAACACTAACATGTGGAGGGTTCTATTTCCGAGTGGTTGATCCTGCAAAGGGGAGGCAGACAATTTCTGTTCCTCTCTCTCTCTCCCTTCCTTTCTCAAAAATAAATTAAAAACAAAGAACTTATATACTTATAGGCATAGCCCACGGACATGGGAAATAGGGTAGTGAAGACATGGAGAGGTGGGTAGGGGCTGGGATGAGGGGGATAAAGTAGGGGAGATACATTAACAATAACATTAACTAAAAAGTATGTTAGAGGAAACATCTCCAAAAAATACATATTTTAAAAAGAGTGAATGTGTATTACCATGGAAACTATAATACTAATTCTAGTTTTATTTTATAAGTGAAAACCTTGATTTCTTTGGTTATTGAGTTTATTGGGGTGGCACTGGTTTATACAATTATTTAGATTTTACATATAGAATTCTATAATATATCATCTGTATATTGTATTGCGTGATTGCCATCCCTAGTCAAGTCTCCTTCTATCACCATTTATACTCCCTTTACCCTCTTCCATCTCCCTCCACTCCCTGCCTTCCATCTGGCAGTCACAAAGGAAAAAAAGAAAAGCTCATAGACAGACAGTAGAATGGTGATTTATTTTCCTTTATAGATAATTTATCATTTCCTGCCTGGATATTTGTATACATTTTTCTTTTAATAATAAATTAAAAATTAGCATGGCTAAATATGAACCTTTGCAAAGCTTTTTTTTCTTGGAATTTGGTAAATATTTTCATTTATATATTTCAATCTTTTTTCATCTAAGGGCCTTTTATTAAATATAGACAATTTTACCATTTATGTTTTTGAGAAATACATTCTTAATTAGCTCTACATTATTTTTCTTTTCAGTATGTACATTTGTACTTTTCTTCTGCATAAACCTTTACAAGTTTGCCCTCCAATAGTGCACTGTGTCTTTTTATGTTTCATTGTCTTCAATGCAATTTTAAATGTTTTAATAGATACTTTAATTGTGCCAAATTAATCTTATCTATTTCTACTTTAATTTTATTCTGCTTTCTGATTATCTCAACCTTTATACTGTCCTCCAGCATACAAATATACTTATAATCACCCTTTGCTAACATGTGGGAAGGTGGATTGCATTTATCTGTACAGCCTGTGTCCTTGAGCTTGGTTGATCAGCATCTTCAAATTTGTAGCTGCAAAGATGCATTTTTGTCCACAGTTCCTGGAATACTTCCCACTGTTGACATTGACTTTATCATGTGTGAATTATCTATACTAATAAAAGCATAATATGCTAATTAGACCGGACAGCCGAACGACCTTCTGGACATCCTTCCGGATAAAGCCGGGGCTATGAGGGCCTACGAATTTTGTGCATCAGGCCTCTAGTCAGTAGTAAAAAGGCATGTTCTTTTTTCCCCACTGCTTGCAATTATGAAAATGTGGGGCTAAATATTTAGCATTCCTAGATTCATTGTTCCTTTTATTAAGCCTATTGCGCTCTATATTTGGTGACTGAATTTCCAAGATTGCATTTCCCTGAATTCGTCCTACCCACTTGATATGTCATCTCTCTATCTGGATGGATGGATGAAATGGCTGTGGAGTATGGTCAACAACTGAAAGTGGAGAGAGAATTTCTAATGTGGAACAGAGGAAAGGAGGGCTGTTTTAGAAATTTAGAATATAGCTTCTCAAGATTAGAATGACAGCAGATCGTTTGTTACAAACCTGCCCTTTCTAAACAGAGGCGGGAAAACCAAAAATAGATTTTCTTATAATTCCTGATTGGTGTTGCAAAAGTACGCCAGCATTGGAGTTAATAAAAAAAAAAAATTCCATCAAGTATGGTTTAAAGGAAAAGTAGATACACCAGCAGATATTTGACTTTAAACTTGATTTATTTTGGAACTTTATAAGATTCTGCTGTTTTCTATGTTTTAGTTAGTATTTCAGTGGATGACAAAATTCCAGACTACTAGCTAGTTGTGAATTTAAACCAGAAACCATCTCTGGATCATGGAAACCAGAGCAATATTTTTACATCAAAATTAAAGATTCTTTTTTTTTTTTACTGTCAGTCACGTTTTCCTACAGAGTAGATAGTAGGTGGGATGTCCCTTCTAATATATGGTAAATCTGAATTTGAAACAGACCAACATAAGGTGTAGACAGAATATCCTTCTGAAACTTATCCAGAGATTGAGTTTTGGAGAAATACTAGTAGTGTTTACAAAAAAGGTGAATCATTTGATTATGATTTTTTTCTACTTGTAAAAATTAGGCTTAATCACAAATAGGCTGGATTCTTTGTCAGTTTATTTATTAGTCTTAGTAAGTAAACCTGCAGTTAAATTGTTTCAATTTTTTCAGATTCAATAGAGCCATGGGTTTATATTTAGTGTTTATTTCACAAAAATGTGTGACATGTTTCATTGAGATACTGAGGATCTAGCTATGGTGGCAATAATACTAAATGCTCCTTAAGATCTCTTTACAAATGTGTCATAAAAATAAGTTGTATGTTGTTCATCATACATGCAAATAGGACTCAAATGGGATCATAAGAATCACAATTTAAAAGTGATTCTCAACTTTGTGTCAAATGGACTGGGATGAGTAGTTAAGCTGGGTTCTCTTAGGGTCATTCTGCAATTGGATGCAGATTCCTTTCTAAGAACTATTTTCATGATTGCAGATTTTTTTAGCACTATGTTGATCAGTGAGGCTTCTGACATTTACATGAAGCTAAAAGGCATTTTCATTCTCTCAGAGCCATTCTTCCAAGAGAAAACTGCAGCAGCCAGGGAAAACATTAATTACAAGCACATCTACCATAAATGGCTTGTCACTGAGTTACAATACTTAGCAGAACTCACACTGTCCTTGAAAGATAGAAAAATGCCTTCAGTGCTTGGCTCTCACTTGAGGAGTTAACTACTCTAATTTGTAGCAGTACATATTATGCGCAGGCTGCAATGTATTTGCATATTTTAAATACTTTAAAGAATATTTCACCAAATAAATCCCTGATGGAATATAATTTAATTCACAAGTTGAAAAATGGGATAACAGTTTCGGCCTCGTCACTCTCCTAATGTTTGAAGTATAGCTGGAGAATAAAACAAGCAGTGCATAAAAAGCAGATATTATAGCAACAACTTCCCATGATAATGAGAAGGAAACACTGCAGTGTTTTTGCTTACTTATAACAAATGAGCATGGATATCTTCTTGTGTTTCTTGGGGGAATAGTATTAATTCCTTTTGCTAGATTGAAATGAAGCATGGGTAATGCCATTGAAAGTGTGTCTAACTGACTCTGAAATGTTACATCAGTAGAAATGAAAGAATAAAAGTCCATGCAAATAAATGTAATGTTTATGTTGTCCATATTCTCTAGTTTTAAGTTACGTGATTTTGAGAGAATTCTTTCATTGTCCAAATTAGCCATGAATGGCCACTTTATTTGTAAAAGTAGCCTTTGAGAAAAGAGAGACTGTGTGCCAGATTTGAAAGTACCAAAATTTGCATCAGTTTATCCCTTTATCAGGAAAGTATTTTTTTTTTCTCTTCTCTTATTTACCCTGATAACAATAACTTGAACAGAAATGAAGCAATGCTAACACAGGCATTGCAACTACTGCAATCAGTTCCCTTCTCCAATAGAGTACTTAGCTAGTAGTATCTAGAATATCCTTTGAAAAGCATACTGAATTTTCCAGTGCATTAGTATGTGCATAAAATATATCACAGTATGAAAAATTATATAAAAAAGAGGCAATAACTCTATATTGATTTGTGTGCCTAATACAAGGATATCTTTGCAAACATGCAGCAACTTGCCTTATTACTTAGAATTTATAAATTGTGCCACAGGTTTCACTAAGTGACCTAAATCCATACACATATTACATAACTATAATTAACCTGACAAGGTGAGATGAGGACACTTGGCCAGTACTAGCTTATTGCCAGGCTAAGAACATGATTAGAGTTATCATATCCTAAGAGATACTTCAGATGGGACATGTCAGAGATATTTTCTAGTGCTTCCAGGAACCATTTGGAATTAAGTCCGAAACTTTAGAAAATTCTACTATGACATTAGACATTTCTAACTCTCCAAAACTGCCTGTGGACCAGAGTAGAAAATTCCAACTGTCCATGTATTGCCATGGATTCCCCAATCACAGGCCATGATCTTGGAAGTTACACAGACCCTCCAGTGCACAAAATCCACAAGGCCCACTAGCATCATAACCCTGGCTCCTGTGAGATTATAAAGACTGGGATGACCAACCTAGTAAAAATTCTGGGTATGGTTTCAGGTGAATAAAATGAAAAGTTTCTTTGTCTGTCCTTGTATTTGTAGAATGTACTCAGTATCCTCTAAAAACAATACATTGAACAAGATGGAAGGAGCTTGCATTTTGATTAATGAGAAAGTTACATGGAGCACATTCATAGTAGTTAGTATATGTCAAATAATTAATCTTCACAGCTCCCTGTAGCAGGGAGCACTGCATTTCTCAGTGAAGACAAAGAGACACAAAGAAGTAAAATGATGGGCTTGCTTCTGTTTTCAAGAGGTTTTCTAATCCCATTTTCCCAGTAGCCATAGTCCATGAACTCCAGATTTCACTTCCTTTCTGAAGGAGTTGAGGTACCCTTTCAAGTCTCTGAAAGCAAGCTCTCCTTTGTGATTTTATGTGTTTACTTTTTTGCTATAAGGCGATAAGCAACATTGAGATTAATTTTGCTGTTGTTGTTATATACCCCCATGAATCATCTGAGATTTCTTTAAGAATCCTGTCCTCTTACATTTCTGTATCTACCACAAACCAATCCAACAGGGACTGGCAAAGTGGCACTGGTTCTGAGCGTTAGCTTCTTTTGTTACTATTTCCATTTCATATCTAGTACCTTCTAAAACATCAACAAAAACAGAAAAGACACCATTCTTATTGAAGAATACATATATTTTTATAGAGAATATATGTACAGATATTCTCGTGTAGTGCACTGCAGTCCCACAGATGGTAAAAGACAGAGGAACTGTCAATAAAGCAGAATAATATAACAATATTGCATGAGCTGCCTCTGTTCTTTATTTATTATAAAATATATATTTTTTCTAATCAATATTTTATTAGCTTAGCAAGTCAGAAAGTCTTTTGTATGGATGAGCTGTCATAATATATCGTAGAACAATTGCCATTATTTTAGAAAGCTACTTATCTTTAGGGACTTTGGCAAAAATCAGATTATCTGATCCACACAGAGACAGTGCAAGCCTTGTACAACAACCAAAGGCTATGGAAAAATGTTCAGATTTCTGTTAAAATTGCCTCTAACTAGAGAAAAAATTAACTGTTTTATTTTTAATCATATTTACATGTGACTGACATACAAAAAGGTGTAGATATTTAATGTACACAATTTTCAGTTTGTAGGTAAGTATACACCTGTGAAACCATCATCATTATCAGTGCCATCGTTTTAACCACTACCTACAAAAGTTCCCTTCCCACTACTCCCAACTTAACATAACATTTACACACAGCAAATATTTAACTATACAATGCTAGAGGACTGGTGCACAAAAATTTTTGCACTCAGCTGGGGGGGGGGGTCCCTCATCCTGGCCTATGCCTTCTCGCAGTCTGGAACCCCTTAGGGGATGTCCACCTGCTGGCTTAGGCACACTCCCCAGGGGATCAGGCCTAAGATGGCAGTCAGACATCTCTCTGGCAGCCTGGGAGCCCTCAGGGGATGTCCACTTGCTAGCAGGGACCAGGCCTAAGCTGCAGTTGGACATCCTTAGCGCTGCTGAGGAGGCAGGAGAGGCTCCCACTACCACTGCTGAGCTGGCAGCTGGCAGCCTGGCTTGTGTCTGAACAGAGCTCCCCCTGTGGGAGCGCACTAACCACCATGGGGCAGCTCCTGCATTGAGGCTCTGCCCCCTCGTGGCCAGGGGGCTTCCTAAGGTCCCAGGAGCCCGCGGGTGTGGCTTGGCACAGCAGACCTCGCTTCCCAGGCCGGCAATGGTCCCAGGAGCTTGTGGTCGCCATCGCCTCCTGGGGCACTTGACACCTGTGTATGCAAATTAACCGCCATCTTTGTCAGGTTAATTTGTTAATTTGCATACTTGCTCCTGATTGGCTTGTGGGCATGGCTTGAGCATAGTGAAGGGATGGTTAATTTGCATGTTTCTCTTTTATTATATAGGATAGTGTTAATTATAGGCCCTTTGTTGTACAAATTTCCAGAACACATTTATTTGCATAACTGAGACTCTTTACCCTTTGACCAGAACCTCCCCCATTTCTCCCTCACCCAAGCGCCTGGAAACCACCATTTTCTTCTGTTTGACTATTTTAGATTCCACATATAAATGAGATCACCCAGTATTGTATTTGTCTTTCTGTGTGGGCTTATTTCACGCAGCATAATGTCTTCCAGACCCATCCATGTTCTCACAAATGGCAGAATTTCCTTCTTTTGAAAAGCTGAATAATATTCCAGTATGGATATACCATATTTTCTTTATCCATTCATCTGTTGCTAACCTTGGGTATTGTCAATAATGCTGCAATGAATATGGAAATGCAAATATCTCTTTGAAATCCTGATTTCAATTATTTTGGATAAGTACCCAAATTTAGATTGCTAGTTCAAATGGTAATTTAATTTTTAATTTTTTGAAGAACCTCCTTTCAGTGTTCCATAATGACTGCAGTAATTGATATCTGACCCATAATGTACAAGAATTCCCTTTTCTCCAGATCCCCATCAACATGTGTACAAGAAATGCTTTAAAGTACATTATAGATAAAGAGAAACACATTAATAAATGGAAAACTATCTTCTCTGTCAGTAATGCATTTGGACTTTACAAATATCAAACATTTCAACTTTTATTTTTTAATCCTTACCGGAGGGTATTTTTTCCATTGATTGTTTTAGAGAGAGTTGAGAGGAGGGAGGAGGAGGGGAGAGAGAGAGAAAAAAATGGACATGTGAGAGAGACACATCATTTGGTTGTCTCCGGCAAATACCCTGACTGGGACCTGGGATCTAGCCTGCAACCAAGGTATGTGCCATTGACCAGGAATGTAAACCTGCCACCCTTCAGTCTGAGGGACAATGCTCTAACCACTTAGAAAACTGGCCAGGGCCATTTCAACTTTTCTATGGAGTTAAAGTTAGGGGTTGGAGTCTTAAATGCCATGATAGTCTTGCACTGGGACTGGCAAACTAGAAGGGCTCAGTGCCTGCTCTTGTAAATACAGTTTTATTGGAACACAACTCTGCTTATCGACTTACATATTGTTTGTCGCTTTCAACATACAACTTCAGAATTGAGTGTTTAATGTGGTAACTGTCTGACATACAAGTTTAAAATACTTACTATGATCTCTATTACAAAACTAAAATTTTTAATTCTTCATCTTGCTGTCCCATGAAGCACAATAATTATTGATTAAAAGTTAGACCAGTACTATGTATTGAATGGTAGAATAATGGTGATTTTATTTCCATTAATTTACTTTCCTCTTTCTAGTTTTCTGTATGTTTCATTTTTTGTGGAATGCTTGAATGTAATTTCTATAATGAAAACTCATTTAATTTGAATTAAATATGCATTTACATATGTAAGTGAATATTTACATTTACATATGTTGTCATGACTGTCTTCACAACAAATGAATTCAGGCTTCATTATTTATAAAGATTATAGTCTAGAGAATTGGCTTTCTTCCCAATAAATGCCAGGTATATTTTGTAGTTTGGGATTCTATATATTTTTTCTCAAATCTTACATTTTAGTAGCAATTTATCAGTTTGGGAGTGCACTCTGGATAGGTTTTTAAAATGTTCTAGACCTGCCGGAACCGGTTTGGCTCAGTGGATAGAGCGTCGGCCTGCAGACTGAAAGGTCCCAGGTTCGATTCCGGTCAAGGGCATGTACCTGGGTTGCGGGCACATCCCCAGCAGGAGATGTGCAGGAGGCAGCTGATCGATGTTTCTCTCTCATCGATGTTTCTAACTCTCTATCTCTCTCCCTTCCTCTCTGTAAAAAATCAATAAAATATATTTAAAAAAATGTTCTAGACCTAATTTTCTGATAATATTGCACCATGAAAAACTGTTCAACTTCTTTCCATAGGTAATTACTGAGTCAATAAATACCCTCCTAGACCAATCATATATATTCATCTTTGAAAGCAATCTTCCAATGGTGACAGTCACAAGATCCATTAGGAGATTTACAAAGACATATTTAGTCAGCTTTTTGTATTGTTTTGTTTTGTTTTTTAAAAATAATCAATAAATAAAAAACTGTCCTCCAGGTTTCATCCTACTTGGAGTTTATATCTATGTTTGACTTTGTTATCTATTTTTATTTTGTTGTTTACTTATTTTTGCTATCTTTCAGAGAGATCAATAGAACCAGAAGAGTACCTTTTTTCTAGTTGGCCTTTTTTCATTGGCTTTTCTGTAGTGATTTTCACTTATATTTATGCTTCATGTAAAATTCCAGAAATATTGATGTGTTCATTTGGATTTTGATCCTGAGGTCACTCATGTTTTTCCTAGTTGCTTTGTGTCCATTCCCTTGTTGTTGGATTGTTTTGTGTTTTTTCACTAATTTTGGAGTACATGCTTAGAGAAACTGAGATCCCAAAACTTACTATCTTGTTTTATTTCCTTCTTTTAACAAATTTTATCATAGAAACAGCTGTTAATTTCAAATACATTTACAAATTAATGTTTACATAAAGCTGTGAAATTTTACAGCTTTCACTGCTAAGGACAACTTTACAGCTTTACTTAAAGACTACATTACTTCCATATGATCTAGCAATCCCACTTCTGGGCATATTCTGGAAAACTAAAATATTAATTCAAAAGATATCTGCACCACCATGTTCATAGCAGCACTACTTATAATGGCCAAGATGTAGAAACACCTAAGTGTTCATGGATGGATGAATAAATAAATAAGTTTTTTCACACACACACACACACACACACACACACACACACACACAGGGATATTATTCAGACATAAAAAGTGAGGAAAATAGATTTTTTGCTAGAACATAGGTAAAATTTAAAGGCAGTGTGCTAACTGAAATAAGTCAGAAAGAGAAAGACAAATACTATGTAATCTCACTTATATTATATATAACAAAAACAACAACAAAACTCATAGAAAAAGAGATCAGACTTGTGGTTACCAAAGGAAAGGGATGAAGGTAGGGGGAATGGGAAGAAGGTGGTCTAAATGTACAAACTCCCAGTTATAAGACAAATCAGTACTAGGCATGTAATGTACAGCATAATGACTATAGATTACACTGCTGTATCGTATATAGCAGTGGTCGGCAAACTGCGGCTCATGAGCCACATGTGGATCTTTGATCCCTTGAGTGTGGCTCTTCCACAAAATACCAATTTATGTGCATGGGCCACGAAGTTTCAATCGCACTATGCATGCGCGCCTGCACATGGTATTTTGTGGAAGAGCCACACTCAAGGGTCCAAAGATTTGCATGTGGCTCATGAGCCGCAGTTTGCCGACCACTGGTATAGAAATGTTTTTGAAAGTAAATGCTAGGAGCTCTCATCACAAAGAGACGTTCTTTTTCTTCCTTTTCTTTTTAGTGTATTTACATAAGCAGTTAGATATTAGCCAAACCTAGGATAGGTCACAATACATATATTCAGACTATCATGTCACATACCATAAACATATACGGTGATGTTTATCAATTATTTGTCAATGAAACAGGAAAAAATAAATTAAATCCATTCAAAAGGCCCCATTCAATACCAAAGAGGTGTGTGTAATTTTATATTTTTCCTCTTTATATTTATTTTTTTTAAAAAAGTGAGAAGTACAGATATGTGCATGTATATGTGTTCACACCTGATTTATCTTTAGTAGTTCTCAGTTTAACAGGTGTGAACACATATACATGCACATATTTGTATTTCTCACTTTAGTTTTAAACATCTATATAAAGTGGAGAAACATAAAATTACATCTCTTTGATTCTGACATACTATGAGAGAAAAGGTATATTTCTATTTTGAACATGTTTGTCCCTTTTTTACAAGAACTTCATTACTTCTTATGCTATGTTGCAAATTTGCTCTTAAAGAAACAGAAATGTCCTATTGCAAATACTATGGATGGTGTAGTATAAGTAATATTTCATCATTTTCATATATTTTTTATATCCTATTGTTTTAGGAGACCAACTTGGTATGCATTATATATGAAACTAGAGGCCCGGTGCACAAAATTCATGCAAGGGGTGTGTGTCCCTCAGCCCAGCCTACACCCTCTCCAATCTGGAACCCCTCGAGGAATGTCTGACTGCCCGTTTAGGCCTGATCCTGGTGGGATTGGGCCTAAATGGGCAGTCAGACAACCCTCACAATCCAGGATTGCTGGCTCCCAAACCCTGGCCTGCCTGCCTAAATGCCCCTAACCGCTTCTGCCTGCCAGCCTGATCACCCCCTAACTACTCCCCTGCCAACCTGATCGACGCCTAACTGCTCCCTGACAGCCCAATTTCCCTTAATTGCCCTCTCCTGCTGGCCTGGTCACCCCTAACTGCCCTCCCCTGCCAGCCTGGTTGATCCTAACTGTTCTCCCTTGCAGGCCTGGTCCCTCCCAACTGCCCTTCTCTAGTACCCTGGTGGCCCCAACTGTCCTCTCCTGCTTGCCATCTTGTGTCCACATGGGGGAGGCCATCTTGTGTATTGGAGTGATGGTCAATTTGCATAGTACTCTTTTATTAGATAGAATAATACCAAGCCAATATCCTCAAGGAGAAAAAAAAATAACTGTTATGTGCTGATATTTTGAAGGTTATTATTTTATTTAGAATGTTAAAAAAAAACATGCCATTACTCTCATTTCATTGATATAAAAATGCTATATTTCTGCATATGTGTTTTTGGTACATATATTATTTTCTCTATGAACAGACTGTAAAATCCCAAGCTCTTTCATTTTCCATAAAACAAGAGTCGGCACAATGGTGGGAACTGCATGGTGCACAAAAGGCCACAAAGTATAGTTGGGATGTGGTTCAGCTCCCCAGATCCCCATTAGCCACCCTACAGAGCCAAGGAGCTCATCAAGCAGAGTCTGTGAGGTGGGCTACATGTGAGGGGTCTGCGGGAGTGTTGATGCTTCCTTGAGATCCTAAATCCTAAGAGACTTTGAATGGTTTGTCCATATAGGAACCAAAACAACTTAAGATGTACCATGAGTCAAAAGTGTGGCCAGTAGACAATCTAGCACATATTTCTTTCTTTTTAAAAAAATATATATTTTATTGATTTTTTTTACAGAGAGGAAGAGAGAGGGATAGAGAGTCTGAAGCATCAATGAGAGAGAAACATTGACCAGCTGCCTCCTGCACAGCCCCCGACTGGGGATGTGCCTGCAACCAAGGTACATGCCCTTGACCGGAATTAAACCTGGGACCTTTCAGTCCTCAGGCCGACGCTCTATCCACTGAGCCAAACTGGTTATGGCTCTAGCACACATTTCATGAATCTGTTATTTCAACACTGAAAGCCAGTAAGACAGCCAAAAATGTGATGTAATTATCCATGTTTATGAAAAGCTAGATTATTACACCAAGGCTCAGCTGGTTTAATAATAAATAATTATGAGAATAGTACCTACAACATAATATTGTCATGAGAAATAATTTCAATAGTGTATATAAGGGGTTAGCTTAGCTGAGAACACATATGAAGTACTAAAAATTTATATTATAGATATAAACATATGTACAATTACAGTTATATGTATTTTGAATTATGAGCTATAGGACAAGTTAACGGAAAATTAATGTATGCTAGAGTTTAATACTTAATAATGGCAGTGATAATATCATATACACAAACACATACACAATAAATTTTAAATTCCCAAATATCTATTGTAAAATTTAAGGTTGACATCTTTTCTAAAATAAATATTTTATAATACCTGAAATGTAACAATACATGCTTATATATCAACTAAAATTGATCTGATTTGTGCAGTATAATTTCAAAAGCATACCTTTCACTTTATTGCTGAGAAGAAATATTTTTATGAATTAGATGAGCTAGATTTAAGAATTTTAGCTATACATAAGCTTCTAAGATCTATTTCATATTAAATTTTTTTTCTTTAAAATATGTTTATTACTTTAATATATACATATAGTTAATAAATCACATAAACTTTTTTTCAGTAATAGATGAAAATACTTTCATAGTCAACTTTTTATTTTCGGACTTTTTTTTTTTTACCCTACAAGTGTAATATAGTAACAATAGCTTAAGAACCACTATTTGAAGAATTGAAAGAAAAAGCACCTCCCCCCCCCCCACACACACACACACACACTTTTTTTCTGTTTTAATTTTTGGAGGTTTTTAAGAATGACCTGCTTTTCCCAGTAAAAAATAGATTAACTTAAAAATTATTAGAGATTTATCTAATTTCCTATTCTCTTTGAAACACAGAATTAAGTATTAAAAAGGAATAGTAGTCTGGCTTTGTATTCTTGGGAAAAATTAATGGGCCATTTGTCCATTTTCAGCCAATACTCTATGAAAGACAATTTTCTGCCTGACACAATTCCTTTATTTTTTATCAAGAAAAAAATGTGATCAACTAAAGAGAACAATCAAACCATTTTCTATTTCAAATTGATATCCTATTCTTTTTGTCTATTTTCAGCATTTTGTACATCAGATAATGGTTTTTTGCTTGTTTAAATATAGCTTCTTATCATAAACTGATTAGCCAATGTAAAATAGATGAAGCTAAAATGGTTTCTAAATGTGCTCAGTTCCCACTCTTAAATCTCTCCTGTTTGCCTGCATATGCTTATCCTCAGAAAATTTATGTGGATAAGGGCCATAGGGAGCAAACTCTTTTATTCTATTGTTACTGCACAGTAATGTAAGCCAATTTTTAAAGAGGGGAAAATGCATGTGAGTTTAATTTAGGTTAAAAAATCCTGTAAAATGCTGTCTTGACCATATTAATTAAGTAATTCTGAACTGCCCTGAAGGTGGACCCTATAAAGCAGAGGTGGGGAATGTTCAGCCCGCAGGCCACATAAGGACCGCGAAATCATTTGGTCTGGCCCTGCCACGGCCTTACGGGTGAGTTAATTAGATGTTTGACTAAATTAGATGTTTGACTAAATATAGCAAGCTACTTTTTAAGTTGATAGTTTTGTATGGTCTGAGAATGATGTTATAAATATCCAAATGGCCCTTGGCAGAAAAAAGTTTCCCCACCCCTGGTATAAAGCAACAATAATAATAGGAAGTATTCGTAGAGCATTTTAAAGTACTAGGCACTTCTTCTAAACTAATTCATTTAATCATCACAGCCATTCAAAGAAGTAGATGCTGTTATTAGTGCTTCTATTGTGTAGATAAGAGAAGTGAGTCACAGAGAATGGCAACTGGCCCAAGGTCTAATGTTACAGAAGCCATAGAGCCAGAAGTCAAGTACAGGCTGTGTGCCTTATGTTTTTTACCAACATATTTCTGTTGCCTCTTCAATGTTGCATGTTTTCATGTGTATTTTTTTAAAGCAGTTAAGATGAGAAGCCATTCATAATAATTTTAAAAAATACTTGGCGCAAGTCTGTTAAGCCATAGCACAGTGAATTAACACCATAACTCAATGTCAGAGAACAGACTTCCATTTCTAGCAGCAAAGTTATCTAAATAACCCAGAGAAACAAGTAGCAAAGCACACCTGAGCAGTCTGGAGAACATATAAAAATACATCTTTGTAAATGTTGTAGCTGAATTCACAATATAGTATTGTAAACATCAAAGTCTCCAAAAAGGAGGGAATTAGACATGAGACTGGTAAAAAGGTGAAGGGATTAGGAAAACACACACACACACACAAAAACATATAACACATAGACAAAAGTGTGGTGTTAGCAGGAGGGAAAGGAGGTGAAGGGTAGGTGGGCAAAGTGGGGGGAAATGGGGACTAAAAGAGACTTAGCTTAGGACGATGTGTGCATGATGCAGTGTGCAGATGGTGTTTTGTTGAGTTGTACACTTGAGACATGTATGGTTTTGAGAAGCAATGTCACTCAAAAAATTCAATAATAAAAAAAAAGGTGAGGCCCGGCCTGTGTGCTCAGTGGTTGAGCATTGACCTATGAACCAGGAGGTCATGGTCCAACTACCCCTCAGGGTACATGCCTGGGTTGTGGGCTGGATCCCCAGTAAGGGGTGTCCAGGAAGCAGATGATTATCACTGATGTTTCTATCTCTGTCTTCCTCTCCCTTCCTCTCTAAAATCAGTAAAAGTGATTTTTTTAAATAGTGAAAATGGTAAGTTAATAATAAAACTAACGTAGCCAGTGTATAGTTGCTGATCCTGTTAAGCAAGGGGCTTATTTGCTGGCATCTTGGGTTTTATGCAGGAAATGGCTCTGTATGCAGGAAATAAGACCTGGGCCTAAATAGCATCAAAGAGGGGGCACACATAGAATTAGGTTGAACTCTCAATGGCTTATATCCTAAGGGAATTGGTGGACTAGAGACATTCTAATGCTGCCCAATGCAAAACCATAAGCTAACATACCTATCTTGGCCTAGGATCTGATAAGGAAAATCATCTCCCATAAAAATTTATAACCGCAGCAGCTCTCAGCAGTTAAGATTCTGATTTTACAATTTCTGCCTGGTCCCAGAAAAATGTCAGTATTTTTCTCAGATTTATAGTAACCTAGGATACCTGGTTGAAGTAAGCCTACAAGCTCTCCTGATATACAGATGCCAAACCAATCTTCACAGAATTCTCGCAAAGTAAACCTTGGGGAACTTGAGCTCATTGTTTAAATGTATCAAGCCAGCCCTAGCCGGTTTGGCTCAGTGGATAGATCATCAACCTGTGGACCAAAGAGTCCCAGGTTTGATTCTGGTCTAGGACACATAGCTAGGTTGCAGGCTCCTCCCTGGCCAGGGTGCCTGCAGGAGGCAACCAACTGCAGGAGGAACCAACTTTCTCTCACATCGATGTTTCTCTCTGTCTCCCCCTCTCTCATTCACTCTCTCTCAAAAAATCAATGGAAAAATATCCTCAGGTGAGGATTAAAAAAATAAAAAAATAAATGTATCAAGCCACAGTGAGTGAGAACTACCAGGAACATTCAGAAACATAACACAAACCCCATCACAGGGCGGATAATTAAAATAAATTGATAAAGAATATAAAATGAGTATATTTAAGACAGAATTGAGAACAATAGAAAAGCACATAGTATCAAAAGAAAATGAGCAGCTATGAAAAACAATCTATGAAAAAATGTTGTAATCATTTAATTAAAAATATCTCAATAAATGTGCTAAATAACCAGGCAGAGAGAATTAATAAACTCATAGACATGTGTGCAGAAAATAAAGTAATAGAAATATGAAAATATAAAAATACATGTATTTGCCCATATTTCCTTTTACATGAGCCAAAATATCATATGCTAATACATTATTAGAAGTGTAATTCCAGGGGGGGAAAAAGTGAATGGAAAAGTGAAGCAGACACAATAAGTATTTCTAAGTTTGTTAAGCATGTTATTGAGCTAGTCACAGCTTCATGGCAAGCTGGATGATTGGTCCTGCCTTGACTGGAGGTGGAAGAGATGAGAATTGTTCTCTACCGTTGCATTTAATCTCCTATTTGTCAGTTTTCACCCGGAGGTAAACTCCATACACATTCAGGTTGCACATGTGCAGATATAAATAGATCCTGCACTGTCTCATGCCTTAGAAGTTACTGGAAGCCCTGAGGTGAAGGGAAGAGGCACATGGTACAGGTAAGAACTTTTTATCATCCAGTACTGTGGCGGGTCGCCTATGACCAGTAGCCTCAGAAAGTCACTCAGCCTGTAGTGACAATGGTCATCCTGATCTGGTGCCAAGATAGAGAAATAGCACAAAACATCTATAGAACCTTTGGACTTGTGAGGCAAAGCACACACTGAATCTGGCTGCATACATACAGCCTCTTGCTTACTAACATCCACAAATAGGCCCTATGTCTATTATTCATCTAAGTGATGTCACAGGTGGATATAACATGGAGAATGGGAAAGAGCTAATGGTAAAGAAGATGACTATTTTTAGAATTGAGAAATGACATGAAATTAGAGAATCAGAAGATTTCTCAACAGTGATAATAGAGAAGGTATGGAATAATGCCTTCAAAATGTTGAAGGAAAAACTCTAAAGTTAGAACTGAAATATGTTCATGTATCATAGTTATAAGGAAAAAAATGACATTAAAAAATGATAGCTTAGAACTAAGAAATTTTCACTAAAGGAAGTCTAAAAGGAAGTTCTCCAGTAATAAGGAAAACATTTCATAAGAAAATATTGAGATATAAGAAAATTATACTGAGCTAAGAAATTGATTAATTTATGAATTGGCATAAATAAAAAATAAGAATGTTTATAATTAGGGAGTAAAAAACAAAATAAAAATGAAATGCCTGATTAGAACATCACGTAAATGGAAGAGAGTGATAAAACACTATGTTTTCTGAATTACTTTTGGAGTAGAAATAATAGAGATAGGTATTTCAAAATCAAGTATGAATAAAAGCATGTTGAGAGTAACTACATAAATTAAAAATAAACTACATAATTTATTTTACCAGGAAAAATTGAATAATCTTTAATGAATCCAATAGCAGAAATAATTCTAAAATATAAGGAAAAAAACTTAGAAAGTCAAGTAAATAGAAAGCCCATATTAAGTGATAGAAATAATTTAAAATATTTGTTATCAACTTAAGATAAATGGACTAAACTACTCAGCTAAAAATAAAAACTTTATGACCTCAATCAAAATACAAAATTTGTATGCAAACATAATTACATATACATGTTATAATAGTATTTATAAAGAAAACTAGGGGCCCGGTGCACGAAATTCATGCACTGGGTGGGGGTGAGGGGGAGTGTCCCTCAGCCCAGCCTGCCCCCTCTCACATACTGGGAGCCCTCAGGCATTGACCCCCATCACCCTCCAATCGCAGGATCGGCCCCTTGCCTGGGCAGGGGACCCCAGACCCCTCTGATTGCTGGTTCTGCCCCTGGCCCAGGCCTGATGCCTCTGGCCCAGGATTCAGGCCTGGGCAGGGGACCCCCCTCTCCCCCCATCACCGGCTCTGACCCCCGCCCAAGCCTGACGCCTCTGACCCAGGCTTCAGGCCTGGGCAAGGGGACCATCATATCCCCCCAATCCCTGGCTCCACCCCCGACCTAGGCCTGATGCCTCTGGCCCAGGCATCAGGCCTGGGCAGGGGACCCCCAGCCCTCTCCGATTGCTGGCTCCGCCCCCCGCCTAGGCCTGTTGCCTCGACCAGAGGAGTTGACCCTCATCACCATCCAACCGCTGATCACCGTATCGGTCCCTTTCCCGGGCCTGAGGCCTCCGGCAGAGGTGTCAGGCCTGGGTAGGGCACCCCCAGCTCCCTGGGGTTACAGGCTCTGCTCCTGCCCAGGCCTAAGGCCTCTGGCCAAGTCATTAGGCCTGGGCAGGGGACCCCCAGCTCCCTGAGATCTCCCACTCTCCCCCTGCCCAGGCCTAACGCCTCTGGCCGAGGCGTCCTGCCTGGGCAGCGGGGACCCGCAGCGACAGCGGCCCCACGATCGTGGGCTCCGCTTTAGGCCCAGGCAAGGGACCCCTAGCTCCCGGGACTGCCAGCTTTGACCCTGCCCAGCTCCCATCGCTGGCTCCACCCCTACTTCCTGCTATCACTGGCCAGGGCGGCAAAGGCACCTGATTCTCCGATCATGGCTGGGGGGCAGGGCAAAGGCAGCCCTGGGAGCTCTTAGCTCCCCCGTGGGTTTCCGATCACTGTCAGTGGCAGGGGCTTCTTCCTGCTTTCCCTTTCGCTTCCCTGCATTGTGCCTACATATGCAAATTAACCGCCATTTTGTTGTCAGTTAACTGCTATCTGAGTTGGCAGTTAATTTGCATATAGCCCTGATTGGCCAATGAAAAGGGTATCGTCGTACCCCAATTACCATTTTTCTCTTTTATTATATAGGATAGCAAAACCATGGGGTTATTGAACAGTTGAAAGCAGAGGTGAAAATATATGGCAGGCAAAACTAATCAATAACAAGCTGGTAGGGCTATAATAACATCAAGAAAAAAATACTTTTAGGTTAAAAACATACTAGACACCAAGATAATTTTTATATAATGATAAAAGTGACAAAACACTTGCAAGATACTAAATGCTCTTATGTTGTGCATTTATTGACATTGGCAGATTACTCATCAGGTAAAACTATCTGAATTACATATATATATGCTTAAGCGACAGTTACAACCAGTCAACCTGTCACTATGACACACACTGTCCACCAGGGGGCAGATGTTCAATGCAGGAGCTGTCCCCTGGTGGTCAGTGCACTCCCATAGGGGGAGCGCAGCTCAGCCAGAAGCCGGGTTCATGGCTGGAGAGCACAGCAGTGATGGTGGGAGTGTCTTCCGCCTCCACAGCAGCAGTAAGGAGCAAGGGATCCCGGATTGCGAGAAGTTGTAGTCCGGGCTGAGGGAAACCCATAGCCCCGGTGCATGGCACTGGGTCTCTAGTGTATATATATAATCAATAATATGTGGTATGTTATTTCTGACTTTTGTCACAGAGCACTGTATGTTTTAGAGGTTCACCCATGTTGTATCATAGATCCATAGTTTGTTCCTTTTAATTTCTGAATAGTATTCAATTGTATGCATCAGGGTCATGTTATATATTGATTCATCAGTTGATGGACACTGATTTGCTTTCCTGTTATAAATAAGACTGCTATGAATATATCTGAATAAGTCTTTGCTTTGACATATGTTTTCAAATATCTGTGTACTTTTAAGTAATTGACCTAAGATTAAATAAAAACTTTGTAATACATACAATGTTTAATGACTCAATAGAAACCAAAAATGTCACACTCTTTTCACTGTAAAACTTGAAAAAGCTGTTTAAATGTTACCTTTTACATATGTTAATAATGCATGCATTCATTTGTATTCATGAGAAGAAAATACATTATATACTATATATACAAATCTTCATGTGCTTTTGTTTCCTGAAGCAAGGTTCTTTCCTTTTTTACCATAAACCATCTGCTCCATATGGGAGTGGAAAATATGCAAAGTAAGTTCTCTTTATATCAGCAATGACCAAATAAATAAATAACTTTGAATAAATAACTTTGCCAAATCAAACTTATTTATGCTGTTAACTTGTGCATAAAATAAAATAGGTTGATTCAATTTAGACAATTTTTAACCATATTGGGATTCCACGTTTGTATGAACACACATAAATATACACTTATCTTATGTGTTATTTAAATCTCATAAGTGGTTTAATTTATTCAAACATTATAAAAACATTTATGGATTCTAGACCTATCCTAGGTGCTGGAGATTATTTCTGCATCAAGAATTAAAGAGTTGTTGCATATGGTAAGATTTCATTATTTTTATTTATTTATTTTAAATATGTCTTTATTCATTTTTAGAGAAAGAGGGAGGAAGGGAGAGAGAGAGAGAGAGAGAGAGAGAGAGAGAGAGAGAGAGAGAGAGAGAGTATGGAAGAGAGAAACATGGATCTGCTCCCTCCTACAGGCACCCGGACTGGAGATTGAGTCCACAACCTGGGCATGTGCCCTGACCTGAAATTGAACCAGCAACCTTTAGGTGCCTGGGATAGTGCTCAGCAACCATCTGAGCCATACCGACCAGGGCAAGACTTCATCATTTTTTATGTTATGCTAAGTGAAATAAGTCAGACAGAGAAATACAAATACCGTATGATTTCACTTTAAACGAACAAAACAGAAACAAATTTATAGATACAGAGAACAAATGAAAAATGCTTGCCAGATGAGAGGTTGGGGGGCTGCGTGAAAAAGGTGACGGGATTAAGAAGCACAGGTTGGTGGTTACAAAACAGTCAGGGATATATAGCCCAGCAGAGGGATCGTCAACAATAATATAATAACTATGTATGGTGCCAGGTGAGTACTAGACTTCTGCAGGGGGATCCCTTTGTAAATTACATAAATGTTCAGCCACTATGCTGTACACCTGAAATTAATATAATATCGAATGCAAATTGTAATTGAAAAATAAATAAAAAAATGAGAAATTGAGTATAAGTGTGCTGTTTGAGAAGAGAGGATTCCAGCACTGTGGAAGAATTTATTTTCTATCTGCACGGCTCCCACTGTGAAGTCCAGAACTTCCACACTGTACACAGAACTTTATTATTTTCAAAAACTAGAGTTTATTTCACAAGTTAAATTACCATTTTCCATGTTCACTGAATTTAGCAATCCATATTTTAATTAAGAGTAAATTTGTTGCCTTTAGAAAATGTTTCCCCTCGTCACAGTGATCTCATTAATAGATACAAGGCTAGCATTTTTATCAAATATTGTCACTGCTAGAAACTGGTAGACCTTAAACTGGTAGACTCCCTGCCATTGAGAGTGAGGCCCATTTAATGTCACAATGGTTATGGGAAAATGGATAAAATATCCTTAAAAAATAAAATGATATTCTTACTTCCAAACACCACTAAATTATAGCTTAGCTGAGGAGCATGAAGTACTAATAGGGATGCGATATCTAGAAAAAACTACAACTGCAAACTCAGAAGCACATCTTCTTTCTTCATGAAGGAAAATTATATACTCATTAGTAGTAATGTCAGTGCAGCTGGTAAGTCACAGCCTAACTCCATTTTCATTTTTTGCTGTGGTTTTGAGTTGGTAGGGGCACAAAGGAGTATCTTTCCATCCTACTTGCTTGTTATTAATGCTCAACATCTCTCAGTGATGGGTAGATCATGCCACATTGCTGAGGCATCATTACACACATGTATTGCTGATAACTCTTCAGCTTTAGATAAAGTGTAATTTTTGGAATCTAGTAGAACTGAATCAATCAAGGTGAATGTTCATGGCTGAATGCAATAGACATATTCCTGGAAAGCTGAAGATGGTAAAGCTTAGTGGTAAAGAATATGCATTAATTGAGCCATAGCTACTGACTTGTTATTTATTAATTATTTGAGAGCTAGGGACAAATAAGTTGGTTTTATCACCTCTCATGATGGCATAGAAATTCTTTGAGGATCAAATGAGAAAATCATAAAGGGTTAGTAGACCAAATAAGTATTCATTCTAATCAAGATACTTTGAGAAAGAGAGCTATCAATAATTATGCTGGGATAACACACATAAAATAAGATTTCCTGATCAAGTGGGGCATATGATTCCTCCGTGTCAAAAGCACATTTAGCACAGTATTTGATACACAGTAAGTGTTAATTAGCATAAGCAAAAATTAATGTTTGTTTAATTTTTATCTATTTACCTGATATTTAAAGATAAAATCTTCTTTTAAAATATTTTGATCTAAGAGCAACTAATCAAAATTCAACCTACCCATTGTCTTAGGGCAGTGGTTCTCAACCTTCCTAAAGCTGCGACCCTTTAATACAGTTCCTCATGTTATGGTGACCCCCAATTTCATTGTTACAAATTGAACATAATTAAAGCATAGTGATTAATCACAAAAACAATATGTAATTATATATGTGTTTTCTGATGGTCTTAGGCGACCCCTGTGAAAGAGCCGTTCGACCCCCAAAGGGGTTGCGACCCACAGGTTGAGAACCGCTGTCCTAGGGTCTTTACTTATAGGCATAGTTATCAAGTTCATTCATGTAAGCCATGTTTTACTTTGCCTACTCCAAGTACTAGAGCAGAGACTATAGATAGAGGAATGATGAGATAGTCCCTTCCCTTTGGAGCTTACTTCCAAAATATAAAATCAAAATACAACAATAGTGCTTCAATAATCTTAAAAAAAAGAGTAACCAGTGATTTAAGTTTGCCTTTATAGCAGAATTTCCAAATGAAGTTAGGCTTAGACCTCTAGAATTTTGAATAGCATTGTTCTAAGTAACTTTTTTCTCTCTTACATGCTTCTTTTCTACTCTTTACATCAAGACTAGAAGTGAAATCTGAGGATATTCTGGGAAAGCTGATTGAGGACTTCCTGTCTCTGAAGACCTAGGACTCATATATTAGTAAGGATAACCTGAATTCATGCAAATCTCAAAGCTCAATGCCTTAACAAACATATATTTACTCTTTACTCATGGAAATTTTGCTATTGCCTAACCTTTGAACAGCTTCCAAAGGGTGACTCAGTGATCAATCTCTACACTGGCCTTCACAGTTATTGCCAAAAAGAAAGAGAAGTGCTAGAAGGTTGAAAATTAGCTTTGGTCCAGATTTTTTTTTGCATTACTTCTCACACCTCATTGGTACTGAGTAATTGCAAGAAGGCTGGAATATGTGGGGGGAACATAAATTTATTCAACTATCAGCAAATGTTTTGACCACATGAGTCTATAAGTTTCTCAAGTGACTTTGAAAACTACTTAAGAAATTATCATGTGGAGTGGACACTAACAGTCTAGGACTAGAGCAGAAGTTGAGGTGAAGGGTGATGGTGAGAATTTCAAAAGATATGCTTTTTATTAAAATAATGAAGAAATGTTTTCATGATGTATCACTACTACTTAAAGCAGAGATCTTCCCCAATATTAGTTCAATAATATAAAGTGGAATATAAAAATGGGTCTTTGTAAAGGATTCAGAAAATTGAGGTACATAAGGTTTGCAAAGACTTCACTAATTTCCTTGGTCAATAATGTAATTTCATGCTTCTGATGCTTCGTTTTCAAACTTAGATCACAGCATCTCTCTTTTGTAAGCTCACTTTTTTAGA
The DNA here is from genome assembly GCF_000327345.1 of Myotis davidii. Classification (NCBI taxonomy): domain Eukaryota; kingdom Metazoa; phylum Chordata; class Mammalia; order Chiroptera; family Vespertilionidae; genus Myotis; species Myotis davidii. The sequence continues at coordinate 1,798,054 of NW_006282396.1, forward strand.
TGCAGGTCCATTTAGAAATGCCTCAATAGTGCCTGGAAATATAGCTTTTATTTTCTTTGCATAAAGGACAATATTTATCTTGGTAGGCAAACAAAATTTGCACATTTAAAGAATATCTTTGGCATCTCTGGTTGAGCCAAATGTTACACTCACTTCACTGATGCATGGTATTGTGTCAATGGAGGAAAACTTTCTATCAACATTTCTTGTTCTCTGACAATCTGAGAACATATAATTTAAGTTGGCTTTCTAGCAGCAGCTCTAAGTACAGAACCTCTAGTGTTCAGAATGATTTTGAAACCAATCTCGAAAAAAACAAAAGCAACACAGAAGATGTATGTGTCTGTAGGCGCATTGTGTGTGTAGGAGTACTGTTTGGAAGATAATGACAAGAGAGATAAACAAGCCAAGAGACTGAATTTTAGTGTCAAGCCATCAAGTCTAGGTAAAATAATTAGTTTTTTTTGTAATCGGATGAGGAAGAATGTGAAAAGGCAAATCAGAAACTCACCTTTCATTTCATACTTCCAACAGCTGTGTGCTATATGCCTATGCAGTTGTGTTGGCTCCAACTCCTGTCTATTCTGAATGAGTGATATCTCCAGTTCCCTATCCTCCACAGCTCTGTCAGTTCTTGTAGACTCACGCCTATGGCTTCTTATATAGAGTCAATCGTTCTCATATTTGGGCTTTCTCTTTTCCTGCTGCCTTGTATTTTTCCCAGCAGTATTGTCTAACCCAAGAACTCTGCCTTCTCATGATGTGTCTGAAGTTGGACAGCTTCAGTTTTGACATTTTTATCACTCTGAATTTTGTTTACATGAGAGAATATGTGTGAATTTTAAAAACTAAATAAGTTTTGATTATTTTATTATTAGCTCCTCAACTTAATTACAATATGAACATCTTTTCTTTTCTTTTATATTTGTTAATCCTTACTGTGGGATATTTTTCCAGTGACAATTTATTTATTTATTTATTTTTAAGAAAGAGAGTGGAAGGGAGGGGTTAGAGAGAAAGGACAAAAATAAGCAAACAAACAAACAAAAAAAACACATTGACGTGAGAGAGACACATCAATTGGTTCTCTCCCACACACGCCCCAAATGGGGCTGGGGACAGAGTCTGCAACCCAGGTATGTGCCCTTAACCAGAATCATACCCAGAACCCTTCAGTCTGTAGGCTGACACTCTATCCAATGAGCCAAACCAGCTAGGACAATATGAACCTCTTTTCAATAAAACTGAATTACACATAAATAAGAATATAGCACAATAAATTACCCCTCCAAGACAGAGGAAAAATGGTGTTTTCTCAATTTAAGAAAAAAAAAAGTGTTAAGAAAATATATATTTATTTTGATGCTTCACATTTAAAAAACATACTTCTAAAACTCTAAAACTAAGATGCTTGCTCTGAAAAAATTCTGCGATATTTGGATTTACAAGAACAAGAATTATCTATATCCTATCTAATAAAAGAGTAATATGCAAATTGACCATCACTCCAACACACAACATGGCTGCCACAAGATGGCCAGCAGGGGAGGGTAGTTGGGAGGGACCAAACCTGAAAAGTAGGACAGTTGAGGGCAATCAGGCCTACAGGGAAAGGCAGTTTGGGGGTACCCAGGCCTACAGGGAGAGCAGTTGGGGGTGAACAGGCCAGCCGGGGAGGGCAGTTAGGGGCGACCAGGCTGGCAAGAGAGGGCAGTTAGGGGTGACTGGGCCAGCAGGGGAGGGCATCTGGGGGCAACCAGGCCTTCAGGGGAGGACAGTTAGGGGTGACCAGGCTAGTGGGAGAGGGCAGTTAGGGGCAATTGGGATGGCAGGGGAGCAGTTAGGGGCAATCAGGCAGGCAGGCAAGTGGTTGGGAGCCAGCAGTCCTGGATTGTGAGAGGGATGTCCGACTGCCCTCTCACCATTTAGTCACCGGGATTGGGCCTAAATGGGCAGTTGGACATCCCTTTAGGGGTCCCAGATTGGAGAGGGTACAGCCTGGGCTGAGGGACACACACCTCTGTGCACAAACTTTATGCACTGGGCCTCTAGTGTATATATATAAAAAGCATAATATGCGAATCAACTGGTCATCTATGACACACACTGACCAACAGGGGGCAGACGCTCAACACAGGAGCTGCCCTTAGCCCACAGGCCCTGATTGCCTGATTGGGGGGGCCTGCAGTCCAACCTCTCAGTCCCTTCCCCTGGCTAGCAGGCTTCGATCGCCCTGGTTTCCTGGGAAACCAGGAACTGGGGGTGGGTGGTGGTGGATGTAGGAGGTGCTGGGCCCCAGTTGTCCCACCAGTCGCTCCACACACAGGGGATGAGTGGTGGTGGCAGTGGCGGTGGAGGGGCCACCTGCACACACAGAGGGTGACTGGTGGTGGCAGCGGTGGTGGCGGTGGGGGAGCTGCCGGCAGCAGGGGAAGATTGGCCCTGATTGCAGGCCAGGCCTAGGGACCCTACCCATGCACAGATTTCATGTACTGGGACTCTAGTTTAACAATAAAGATCTTTATGCTACAGAAATGTTTAAACAGATAACATACAGAAGTTTAGAAGATGATGGAAAGCTCTGGTGCAAATACGTGTCCACAGGAGAACAGCTGTAGTGTCATTGTACAACCAGGAATTCATCATGACTACAGATGGTCCCTGGCTTCTCTACTTAATATTTTTCAACTTTACAATGGTGTGAAAGTAACATGCAGTCAATAGGAACCATACTTGGGATTTGTATTTTGATCTTTTTCTGGATATTCATATGCGGCACAATAATCTTTGGTGGTGATGAACACTGGCAGCTCCTAGTGAGGCACAGGATCATGAGTATGAACAACACACACGCTACAGTGGATTATCTCACCAGCATTTTTTGGATAATGTGTTTTGTGTGTTTGCAACTCATCACATCCAAAAAATTCCCCCTGTGTACCAGTCCATGTACATTAATTTCAGATGTGTACATTAATGGTGAATGCCTATGCAGTCATGCTGTTTTTCATACTCAGAACAGTATTCCATAAATTACATGAGGTATTCAACACTTTTTTGTAAAATAGGGTTTGTGTTAGGTGATTGTGCCCGACTTTAGGCTAATGTAAATGTTCTCAGCATGTTTAAAGTAGGCTAGGCTAAGCCACGATGTTCAATAGGTTAGAAGTACTACATATATCTTTTGGCTTATGATGTTTTCGACTTAACGGTAGGTTTATTAGGATATAACCCCATTGTAAGTGAAGGAACATCTGTATGCAGATTTTTCTTTAATTTGGTGACACTATTCTTATTCTAGAGAGTATAGACATGTCTAATATTTATGTTTATGCATAAATATGTATTCCATATAGTATATATTTTGTAAGCACTTAAATATAACATATGTTTTAACAGGTTTATATTAAAAGCTAGAGATCTTAAAGAACTTTTCATAAAAGGCACCTGCACAAACACTTCCTGAGTGAAATGTTTCAGCTCAATAGGAATGATCCACATCCAATATTATATGTGAATCAAATTATGTGCCTTAGTGAAATGCAAATGCATTAAAATATTTGTATAGTTTAAAAATAAATGTAATGAGTTCTCATAATAATATTTGTCTTTGGTTTTCTCTTCAAATATCTGACTTCACATAAAGCCCGCATGCTGTAGGATTCAATATATATACCTTAAATGACATATTTTGAGTAGGCATACAACATTCTAGCAATTTGCATAATTGTAGCTCAGAAAATCTGATATTGGGCAATTGGATGTTAATATTCTGGTCAATAGCTCTGCCATCCACCATCCATAAATGTACACTTTTCCCCATGGGAGTCTGCTCACTGCCTTAATTGAATAAATGATCGAAAATCATCCAAGTAAAAAGCTTCTCTCAAGTAATAAGGGACAATAAGTTCAAGGAGAGGTGAAACTCTGAAAATCCAGCACTTCGGAACGAGTGAGAAATAATTAGTTTTGAAAATATTATTCGTGTGATTCTATCACTCCAAGTGACTCAGCAGTCCCTTGGATTTCCTCCAGGCTTTTATTTATTGAGGACATGTCAAGTTTTATATGTATCCACTCTAACAGTCAGAATCTGATCCGAGCCTTGAATAAAAATGACTCCAACCCCACATAGAGAAAGAGGGGGGAAGGAAGGAGGAAGAAATGTAATTTATAATTCATTCTTTTTACTTGTATTTTGGCACACTTTTCGTATTCTCACACTAAAGTAAATTAACTTTCCCGTTGAACTCCATTTAATTAAATATTTTCTTTCTGTGCTCTGGCTTACAGCCTCAAGTAAAAAAAAAAAAAAGAAGGAAACCCCAACTGAACCGTGTAAAATCCTAAATGGCAACGCTGCTGCATTTCTCCCATGCTCATTAGTTTCTATGCATTTCGTGTGGGATGAGGCCTTTGCACAGAACAGTGGCATTAATAAACACACATGGGCAGAAAGCATCCCAATGGCATAAGTTCATGAATCCAACATCTGAACTTATTATCATATTACATATTAATATAAATGAAGAAAAAAACATTTTTTGCATTAAAATTTAGGAAGAAGTTTTTGTGTGTGTGTGTTTTTTTTTTCTATTTTAGAAAATCCTGACTCATCTCATGTTTCTTTGCCTTTTAGAGGAACAATGATGGAAACTATTACCTAGTTAACACAAAATCTAGGGCTTGGTTTTTTGTTTTTGTTTTTTAAATCTGTTTTAACATCAGGAGTCAGTATTTGCTATATTGATATGTATTGGCTGTCACCACAGTGATTTATATGGCATGCATACCAGTATTTCAGGTAAAATACTAACGTGAGACTTCGCCTGTTACTCATTCTGCCTCAACTCTAAGAGTAAACTAAGTGCATCTTCCTGGGTTTGGGGAGGGAAGGAGAAAATAACACACTTTATGTGGTATTGCACTGTTGTAGGCCAATTCCAGCATGTCATAATTTTAAGAGTTTCATCAAAAGGTTGATCAAACTTGGGGACTCAACAGGGTTGAGTCACACATGTAGTCACCTGCATCTAGGAATGGCTAGAGACATTTCCCCAAACCTGAATAGGATACATTAAATTGATTGTGGCTGTCAGACAGTTAAAGGGCATCTTAATCTACATGTTATTGCCTCCTACTGGCCAAACACCTGAACAGCCATAGGCTATTCCCCAAACTGACAATGCCTCTGTACCCTTCGAAACCTTACCCTTTGAAGTGTATTATCTCCACCTGCCTTAGGACAAATTGTGTTAATAAAAGTAAGGATCATAGACAAGGAGGTAATCTTCAGTTCCTTTTGCTGAAGGTCCTCTGACCCCCAATGCCTTTCAAAATTATAACTCGTCTCTTGACTCTTTATTAGTCTGTGGATTTCTTTCTATGTCATTTATGCACAGCACCTTTTCCAGATTCCTGAACCCTTCTTGATGCTGGGACAAGAACCCCGGCATTGCATGCTATATGTGGTATTGCACGCTGTAATACAGTGGAAATAAGAGCAATCTAGAAATCGGTGAGACAATTAACCCCACCATATGCTAATGTAAAGGATTAGAAGCCAAGGATAAAGAATGCTTACTGGCAGATAAATAACTAACTGAATTATATATTTGTCAGTATTATACTTAGCACAGATTTTTGGAGCAGGTATTTCAGACAATGGAATATGGCGACAAGGTATTCTGTTGACAATACTGTTTTTTACTGTGATGTGGTTCATGACATCCACCTTCTTCAAGTCAATACATAACATTGTGCTGACTTTTCAAAAACATTTCTATTGTCTAGCATGTCTTGCAGATGCATCTTCAGGGAATAGGAATCAGCAGGCAGAAATGTTTTTTCAGCATTCTGGGCCTGGTTGAGTAGAATATGTTGGGTGGCACCATGAATGATTTCCATGGAAGGACATTAAATAAGCAGCAAAAGTGTGTCAGTTACTCCACTATCAATTTTCCTAATTGGAGGTGCTCAAAGTTCATAAAAACAAATTTACTATAGTATTTATTGCCTACATACCAGTAAAATAGATGTATATATGCATTCTGATATATCCCGTGTGTGTGTTTATTATTTAAGAAAGACATAAAGATATGAACATGTTAAAACTGAACATTGAAAAAATATGAGAGCTTCATTCCTAGTTTATATGATTTGAAAAATCATTGTGTATAATAGAAATTTCATTTCAAGCCAGTAACATTTCTGATTCCAGTGATTTAAAAAAGTAAGGGATTGATCACACACATATTTGGCTGTGTGTAAATAGATAAAAATATGTGTATAGGTATGTATGTATACACACACAGGATCATATTATGCATATATGTTTGGGTTATCTATATGCATGTATATGTGTATATACTGCTTAAAATAAAACTGATCTTCAATAGGAAACTTACATAACTAACTTATTTTCTCTATAGATGCAAGTCAATTGCATTCATAGAATTCTAGTTATTAACCCACATTCAATTTCTTTTTTCCTCCCCAAATACTCTATGCCTTTATGTGGTAATGCTAAATTGCTTTCATTGTTATTTATTTCAAAGTGACATAACCTAATAAAGAAATACATTAATAAATATTGTTCTTAGAGATAATTGAAAATTAGAGAGATAAAGATTATATTTAAGCATTATTAACAATGACATGATAATGAGGGAAGAAATATAAGAATTTCATATTGGGCCTATTGGGTATACAATGAAGAGAAGCAGATAAAAAAAGAGCTTGGGGAAGTGGATATTACTGTCTCATCTACATATAAAAAAGGCTAATATGCTAAGTGTCCAACTTTCTGACCGGTCGCTATGATACGCACGGCCCACCAGGGGGCAGACACTCAACACAGAATCTGCTGAGCTGCAGTGACTTGACAGTGGCAGTTCTCTGGTGACACACCCTGAAACCAGAGAGGAGGGAACCCGCTTCCTCGTGAGGCTACACGATTCCACCTTCATCAGTGGATTATGTTGTTGCTGGGGCACTGTCAGCCCCAAATCTGGTTTACTGCACACTTGTGTTTGAGTTCCACACCCTGTATGACAGCAACTTTGCAGAGTGCCCTCTCCAACTCTGAGACCCCTCGGGGGATGTTGAAGAGCTGGTTGTGGCCCAATCCCTGCAGGCCAGGCCGAGAGACCCCACCTGCCAGAGGGACCCAGCTCACTTTGCAGATGCTGAGGAGGGATCCACGGGAGGTTGGCTCCAGGGATTGCCTGGCCCATCTCTTTCAGTCCCACCCCACCAGCAATCTTCTAATTAATTTCATTTCAATGTGCACAAATCTGTGCACTGGGTCACTAATTTATTATATCTCCCCCTTGCTCTTAATGTGGTAAGTTTCCTTGTGTAATGAAAGCAAAAGATTCTGCTTTCAGCACCCCAGAGGTAAGTAAAATGGTGATTCCATTAGAAGAAGAAAGATAGATTTCCTTCATGAGAAATCAATTCTCTAAACTCACTTTTTATGGATTTCTCTCATCCTACAAGTGAAATGTGGGATGTAGAAAGAAATGTGAAATGACAAAGGGGTCTTGTCAGGTCATTCCTGGAAAGATTTGGAGCTATTAATAGGGTCCTCTGGGAGTTGATTTAGTATTGCCTAAAAGTACAAGAGCAAAGTAGTTGAAGGTTACCAGGATGATAAATGGAAAATCAGGCATTAAGTCCTTGCAAGGTGTTTGCATCACTGTTGTTTTTTTTTTCTTTTTTTTTTCCTGGAGAGGCCTATATTCCTTTGAGTTCAGGAATATTTACCCACCTTTTCTTTTTGTATATCTCAGAGAGCTCCAAAGAATTATGCAAAGCCAAGGATTATAATTGTGAGTGGTTCTGGGATTTATTTTTGGTTCTGCCACTGGTTTTCTGAAGATTTCTATAGTTTCTTTATGCACAAATCCATCTTTCTCCCCTTCCCACACTTAATCGTTTATTGCCCTCTAAATTTAGTGAAAAACTAACATGATATGCATGGTTTCTTACCTTCCCAATATTGTTATTTGACTCTTCTCCTCAGTTTACATGTCATGTACACAGATGTTTATCTTCTATAGATGGCCACCCAAGCCCTATTGCTCTCAAAGCCCAAGCCAGCTCTAACCTTTCTCACTTACTTTTCCATCCTGCTATATGACCCTCATTTAAGTTCCTATAGCCCATGTTATGCACTTAACAAATACACATTGAATATACTAATCAAATTATTCATTTAAATTAATAAATCAAAACATAATAAGAACCCATAAACTAATAAATTATATTGCAGCTAACATCCAAGATGGCCCACGATGATCCTCGTTATTGTTTTATATTCACCTGTGTGGATATCTGTCCACATTATACTAGAACTAGAAGCCCAGTGCACAAAATTCATGCACTTGGGGGCGAGGGGTCCCACAGCCCAGCCTGTGCCCTCTCACAGTCCAGGAGCCCTTGGGAGATGTCAAACACACAGGGAGTGGGCCTAAGCCAGTAGTCAGACATCCTTAGTGTTGCCGCGGAGGCGGGAGAGGCTCCCGCCACCACACTCGCCAGCCTTGAGCCCGGCTCGGGGCTTCTGAGTGGTGCTTCCCCTGTGGGAGTGCACTGACCACCAGGGGGCAGCTCCTGTGTTGAGCATATGCCCCCTGGTGGTCAGTGTGCATCATTGTGACCAATTGTTCCTCTGTTCGGTCGATTTGCATATTAGCCTTTTATCATATAGGATTGGTCTGTGTGGCCAATAGAATCTTACAAAAATGATGGTAGATTGTGTTTGAGATTAAGTTATATGAAAACTGCATCTTCCATCCCTATTGTTCTCTTCCTCTCTCATCACTTGTTCTGGGGGAAGTAACATTATAGATAACCTTATAGAAAGATTCATGTGTCAAAAACTGATGTCTCCTATAAACATGCACATGTGTGGTCTTGGAGCCCATCCTCTAACCCGTGTTAAACCTTTTGAGACCACAGTAGCCCTGACTATAATCTCAGGAGAGACATTGAGCCAGAACCACAGAGCATAGTAGCCCTCAGATTTCTGAGCTTCAGAAATTATGTGAGACAATAAATGCTTATTGTTTAAGCCACTGAGTTTTGGGCTAATGCAAATCAATTATTTTGAGGAAAAAACCTCAGAAATAAAAAAGTTCATATATATTAAATGTCATAGCTAAGCAATTGGTAAACTTTAGATGTTTTCTTCACCAGAAGTTTGACATCTGGGTTTAGAGTTATAAACAACCATGACAGAGCATGAAATATGAAATTCTGCAAGTTACAAACACATGTTAAGAAGTGTGTCTTCAGAGTTAAGACAAAGTATTTTCCCACTCATGTCCTTGGGCCTATGTATTTGTGACAATTAGTTTCACTCACAATGGAATCTCAGTAGATTAAATGCTCCAAGAAATCCTGCTAGTAACGCCATATAAAACCTTCCCAAACCTATGCTTCTCTCTTATAGTTAAAAAGAGATTCCATTGTGCATTATAATAAGAAAGGAGAATTGTGCTAACATTATTATACTTGAAAATTGTACTGATATTTTTCATATCTGTCTTCATGTCATGTTTGATTTTCCTTGCAAACAGGTGTTTCCAATCGAAAAACATATTTGTGTCTCTAAATCTCCTTTGTTTTTCTTTTTTTTTTCTACTTATTATTTAGTTATTTATTCGGCTTTTTATTTTCAAGGTATGCTGTCAGGGATACAGCTCTAAGCCATGGCCTAAGAACATTGATTTCGTCCTGAGTGGTTTGGCTCAATTGGTTGGGCATCGTCCCATGCACCAAAAGGTTGCCAGTTCAATTCTCAGTCAGGGCACATGCCTGGGTTTCCGGTTGTATCCCCATAAGGGTAATGCAGGAGGCAGTTTACCTCTCTTTCTTTCTCCCTTCCTCTCTCTCTAAAAATCTATTTAAACACAAAGAGCATTGATTTAATCTAGATAACAAAATAAACAAACAAAA
>NW_006282396.1:1808218-1813218 GCF_000327345.1 Myotis davidii
TGATCTTAAAGGGGAGGATACATTCTCCTCCACTGATAGCACAATCTTAGTTACACAAAGCTTCCAAAATATCTCTATGAAAACCTGGTTGCCAGAACTATGGCCTTGTAGATATCAAGTAAATGACTGCCAGCATGGTGTGACCCTGAGGGCTTTTACAGAATTGTTCTCTTTCATTAGTAAGTGAAAATCTGTGACTTCTCCTTTGGGGTAATATAGGTGTTGTGAAAGAAAGCAATCCAGAATGGTCATCAATGATTTCAAACATCCTGAAGTATCATGGTTAAAATTCAAATTGCAGCAACATAAGTAATCACAGAGATATACCTGTTATATAGTCATCTTCCAAAAAAGTTCTAATATCACATTTTGGAGGTTCTTATTCATTAGAGTATTTAATTGTTCCATAAGTTTTGGAATCTACTAGTCATTTTACCTCCAGAAAAGGCAGTTATCAGAATCTCTATAATATGCCTCATTTTATCCTTTTCAGTTGTTTTGAGTATCACAATTATATATAAGACTACGCACAGTATTTTCTACTGTGATTAAGATACTTGCTTCTAGTTTCCAAGTGAGAATAAAAGTGAGAAACAAGGTTCACACTTTTTTATCTGGAAATCTTAACTCTGTGTATGTTCTGGAAACAAGTTCAGGAGATCTACTACTTCCCATATGTTTCAGACCTACAGGGTGTGTTCACAGTTAAATTCTCCTTAAAGCACTCTCTGGTTTCCCCATATATGTTACTTCATTGTTCTTTAATGTATCTCTCTACCATGAAAGTATAATTTTAACAGCAGAGCAAATAAGTGGATGCTAGAAAATGTGAGAAAGAGGGATTTTTTGCTTCATATTCTGAAGTGTGTGTGTGTGTGTGTGTGTGTATGTGCGCATGAGAGAGAGAGAGAGAGAGAGAGAGAGAGAGAGAGAGAGAGAAGCCTAAAACTATCAATAAAAATAAATGTATTACTTTTCCTTTGAGTAATTTTAATTTTATGCCGGAAAATATTGCTAAGGGAAGCTTTCAGTTTGTTATATACTAAACAATCCATGTTTACTATCCAAAGACTATGAAAAAGAACACAAAAGTTTGAAGTGTGGCTTAGGGCCAAGAACATGAGTAATTTGTCATAGCTGTTTTTAATGTGTATCACTGCTTTCTAATGGATTTATTACTAGGGAAATTAGTTAGAGGGGATGACTTATTGAATTTCACAAAACATGAGTATAATTTAATGTATTATTCACTAACTTTATTAAGAAGTGCACATTATTCAATTGTTCAGGTTTTCCAAAGGTCAATATACTTCTCTCAAGTCTGGTAAAAGTTATTAGTTTTTCATTTCATTATTTGGATTATTTAAGTCAGTGGACCTAAATTGACATTTCTCCTAAAAGGACATACATATTGCCAACAGATATATAAAAAGATGCTCAACATCACTGCTTATTAGGGAAATACAAATTAAAACCACAATGAGATACTACATCATACCAATTAATGGCTTTCATGAAAAATAAAAATTTAAAAATCAACAAATAATTTCAGGAGAGAATGTGAAGAAAAGAGAAACATCATATGCTGTAGGTAGGATTGCAAATTTATACAACCACTATAGAAAACAGTATAGAGATTCCTCAAAAAATAAAATAAAGTTGCCATGACCTGACGTATATGGCTCAGTTGGTTGGAACATTGTCCCAGGCACCAGAGGGTCAAGGTTTCAATTCATACTGGAGCACACGCCCAGGTTTTGGGGTAGATCCCTGGTCAGGGTGCCTGCAGGAGGCAGCCAATCGATGTTTCACTCTCACATCGATGCTTCTCTCTCTCATCCTCTCTCTCTAAAAATCAATTTAAAATCTAAAATAAATAAATATAAATAAAGCTGACATTTGTATATTTATCTGAGAAAATAATACAATATTAATTTGAAAAGACATATGTATCCTTATGTTCATTGCAGCATTACATATAATAGCCAGGATATGGAAGCAATGTAGTTTTCCTTTGAGATATGAATAGGAAAAGATGTGGTGCACATATACAATGGAATATTACTTGTCAATAAAAATTAATGCAATCTTGTGACAACATGGGTGGATCTAGAGGGCATTATTTTAAGTGAAATAAGTCAGACAGAGAAAGAAAAATACGTTATGATTTTACTTATATATGGAATCTAAAAAAACAAACAAAGAAACCCAAACAAGTGAATAAATAAGACAAAACAGGAACAGATCTCTATATAAAGAGAATAAGCTGATTGTTGACAAAGGGGAGGCTGTGTGGGGATGGGTAAAATTTAAAAAAAAAATTCTGTCTTCCGCGTTATTACTTAGATTATTTAAGGCTGAGATAGACTGAGAGTTTTATTGACTTTCTGAGCATTATTTGTAAAATGTGTAAAGTGTTAAAGAGATTTCCAAAGTAAAAATATAGCAGTTATTATTTTGGTCGTCAGGCACTATGCTATACTAGATAATTATTTATGTTTCATTTGCAAATATTTTACTTTCCTACGTATTGAATATGTGCTAAAAAAAGCTCCAAGTAAATGTTCTATAGACATTTAATTATCACATGTGGTAGGTATCAGTATTATTCCCATTTTACTGACAAAGACATTGAGATTCAGAAGGTTAAAATAAACAAGGTCACTTTTCTTGTTAGTGTCAAAACTGGAATGAAACATCCGCTCTTTTGAAATTCCAACTCTCCTTAGCATTCGTGTTTCCATCACTGACTAATTGGCCGTGATAATCTATTAGTTACATAAAACTGAACTGATGAAGTTAGCTTGCCTTTTGTTCAGTCACTTAAATACCTGGATTCAGGATTGTAACTAAACAGAAATTATTGTTCACAATATAGCATATGTCATGAGAACATAATTTACTTAAAAATGATGATATTCGGTATAGAAAGGTTGTCAAAGGCCAATCACAAATTTCTCTATTATTTAATTTTGTCAAAGACCAGCCTAATCTGTGATGTATACTTTGGAAGAAATGTCAATGGTGTGGACACTGGGGAGGGATTTGGAATAATGTTGTCAAAGGTAGAACCTAAAAGCTCCTTCCTGCCCCTTATCAATAAACTTTCTGTGAATATACCTGACTGATAAATACTTAGGAAGAAACATTCCCGAAGCAATCCAAAGCAGAATTTTAAGAAAAAGAGAAGGAGAAAAGGAAGGTGCTGGAAGCCGATCCACCCTGGCTGCTCGAGGCAGTCCCTGCAGGGATGTTTCAAGGGACCTGGCGTATATGGCATGCTGTTCTTGGTATGTTTGCTCCCCTTCTTAAGCGCTGTGTGTTTTAACCAAGGTTATCTCTCCGGGAAGGGTTGTTTCCCAGGTGCGGATTTTTATCAGTGAACCCTTTAACTAAGTGCCTGAGGGGTGGTTGATCACTTTGACTGCGAGTAATCACCCTTAAATTAAGCTACATAATCTTTACTTAGAATAACATCCTTCAGTTACTTCCTTGTAGCTTAGTGGAACAATAGAGTAACCTTTGAATGGAGATGGGAAGCACCCATGGCCTTTTGTGTAGAATGGATAGGATTGGGACCAAATAGTATAAATACAGATGTGAGATGACAATAAAGAGAGGAACCTGGCTATGATGATCACCTGAACACTGCCTCCGTGTCTTTCCTTCTCCGCCGACTCCGTCCACACCTTGGGGAACCCCTGGACCCGCTGGGGCTGGACCCCAACAAGAAGGGAAAGGAAACAAAGAAAGGAGGTGGAGGAAGCGAAGAAGGAAGCAGAGGAGGAGGAGAGAAATAAAATACAGCTGAGGACAGACAGAAAGCCACTGCCACCTGATATGTATTTGCCAAGAGCGAATCTAACAGTTTCACAGAGAATCTTCTTCAAGTTATTGACCATCGCCAGGGGCCATAATAAGCATTTTGAGTATAAATTATATCTTCATTGAGTTTTACTTGTTTAGTAATGAAAACGGGCTCCTGTTGGCAGCTTTGCAAATATCTAAGACAGACAAGCCAGCATGCAGTACCTGGGATAAATATTAAGAACACTAAGCATGACATGACACAATTTATGCCTCTCTCCCTGCATTATTTTTCTCAGTCTACTCTATTTTCTTTGTGTGTTTTTTTTTTAGAAAAGCTTTTAATGTCTTTGCCGCCTGTGCCTAAATCTGCTAGGAATATCCACAGATCATGGTTTATACTTGCTCTAGCTCTACAAGACAAAGATGTGTCCAATCAAATTAAGGAAATAGAAAAGAACTACTGTCAAGGTCAGTTCCCTATTAAGGTGAATTAACTTGTACTGTGGGATAATTGGGGAAGTTGCCATTCAGACTTCATCAGCTAGTAGGCTAATGATCCTTTTTGTGTCTATTTTTTTAATGTCACAGGTTTCTGTTCTGCCATGTAGTTAAGGCATTCTAATTTATATTTAGATGTTGGGTGACATAAACAATTCCTCTGCATGAATGTGTATGCAACCTCGTCCTGTGGGTCCCATGGAAAGAATAGCGCAATGACAACTGTCTCCTCACCCTATTACCACCACCATTAAACATCATCCTGACTCATGAGGCATGAATGTGTTACCACAGCCAGCTGGGATAGAATGATGTGGCTACATTGTTCATTTTATTTCCCACATGTAGATATGAGGAATTTTAAACCACTCATTATTTGAAAATAGATTTTTAAAAATTGGGTAAATCTGCCAAACCCCAAATTCACTGTTGATTACTCAACCTTTATAGTTAACATTAAAATTAGTAAAGATTACAAGGCACTAGAAAAAGTATATTCAATAAAAATATGAAATACATCCATGTCTTCCTATATATCTATAATATACAGGAGTGGGCAAACAAAATAGGTTTATAGTTGTTCGAATGGAAGAAGACATGTAGGTTATGATTACTACAATAGCTTTTTTAACTCAAAAGTATGTCACTCATGACTATAAATCTGCTTTTTCCCACCTCCATATATATATATA
>NW_006282396.1:1813312-1823070 GCF_000327345.1 Myotis davidii
TTCAAAAGATATATATGTATCTATATATATAAATAAAAATTAAAGATATGTTATATAACATACCATATATATTATAGTTTTTTTTAGTACAAGTGCATATATGTTGAGAATTTTAAAAAGTGGAGATAAAAATGGACACATTTTTACTTTAAAGTAAGTTGCCAGCACTTCAAAATAGACCAAATTAAAGGTAAATGAAATTTAGATCTTACCGTATCATGGCTTGTTTTTGAGAAAGCCATGCTACAGGTATCCTAGAGGTAGCTTACACACTGGGGCACCTTGCCCAGCTTGAGGTAATTGCTTTTACATTGATGCGGTTCTCAACCTGTGGGTCGCGACCCCTTTGGGGGTCAAACAACCCTTTCACAGAGGTCGCCTAAGACCATCGGAAAAACACATATATAATTACATATTGTTTTTGTGATTAATCACTATGCTTTAATTATGTTCAATTTGTAACAATGAAATTGGGGGTCACCACAACCTGAGGAACTGTATTAAAGGGCCGCAGCATTAGGAAGGTTGAGAACCACTGGCTTAGTCCAATATTTTCATATACAGTTTTTCCATTAGACAAATATTTTTCATTAGTTTGTGATATCCCCAAGAATTTCAAGATTTAGGAGACATTTATTATTTTAAAACACATTATATATATATCCTATATAATAAAAGGATAATATGCAAACCGACCGAATGGCAGACTGACCAGTCACTATGATGCACACTGACCACCAGGGGCAGACGCTCAATGCAGGAGCTGCCCCCTTATGGTCAGTGCACTTCCACAGGGGGAGCACCACTCAGCCAGAACCCCAGAAGCTGGGGTCACAGCTGGTGAATGCAGTGTGAGCCTCTCCTGCCTCCATGGCATTGCTAAGGATGTCCTGGGGAGCGGGCCTAAGCCCTCAGTCAGACATCTCCTGAGGGCTCCTGGACTATGAGAGGGCACAGGCCAGGCTGAGGGACTCCCCCTCCCCAGTGCACAAATCTCGTGCACCTGGCCTCTAGTGAGTGTGTGTGAGTGTGTGTGTGTGTGTGTGTGTTTGAACTACGTATGGACTTACTAGGGACATAAAAAATGGACTTAATGCTTTTTTCACATGACTAAAGGTATCTAGTACTTGTAACTCACAAATATAGTGATTTTTTTCATTTTTAACTTTTAATCACAATTTTAATTATTCATTTCCTATCATCTTTTTAAAATATATATTTTTAATGATTATTTAGAGAGAGAGGAAGGAAGAGGAGAGAAAGAAACATCCATGTGAGAAAGAAATATGGGTCGGTTGTCTCCTGCATGTGCCCCTACCCAGATTGAACCCACAACATGTGCCCCAACTTGGAATTGAACTGATGGTCTTTCAGTGCCCTGGATGGTGTGGCTCAACCAACTGACTGACTGAGCCACACTAGCCAGGGCCCCATCATCTCTGTAGACTTGAATGTATCATTCCTAAGAGGGAAGAAAAGTAATGAGATCTTTTCTGAAACAGAGCCCTGATGGCATATCGAACATTATAGGTCTTTCGGGTAAAGAAAACTCATGAGAATATCTTTTTCATCATGTAAGTAATCATTCCCAAAATGAATTAAATGGACAGAAATAACTCCTTAATTTACCACGTCTATGTTCAGGTTACAGATAAAGGCGGAATAACGCCCATTTGAAGACAAGACCAGCTAACAGTAAATGGGAAGTTTAGTTTTACAGAAAGTGAGTGAGATCCTTAAAGGCATCCAAAACTTTCAGAGGTGTCAGTAACACTTATTTGAAAGGCACTCCAAATCTAAGTCCTAAAATTACCTTGATGGGAAATTATAGGTGAAACAATAACAATGAATAAAAACGAATTGATAAAACATTCATTCTGAAACTTGAAACACTGGATTAGCAGTCCCCTACCTCCTACAGAATCAGTGTCCTGGCAGGAACTGGCCAACATGTTGAGCTGATATCATTAGCCATAGACTTAATAGTGTTAAAGGACTCTAGAGCTCTCTCTGCATGAGGCAGGCCCACGAGTCTCTCTTCAGAGAGATAGAGCATTCCTTCTTTGAGGAACATTCATATCAAATCGCACTTGCCTTCTCACATCTGTCCTCACCACAGCCAAGTCACGAATGAGGAGTTCTTCATCTTAATGAGAGAACAAACTCTGAAGAGTTACTTAGGGTCTTCTGGGATTAAAAAACTCCAACCCTATATGGACTAGACATCAATATGGTCAGTGACAGTATGATATATGTACAATGAAATGGCTTATGGGAGAATTTTTAAAAACATGTTTCATTGATTTTTTTCCCCTGGCTCGCTTCATACGTACCATGTTTTCTAGGTTCACCTACTACAGCATGAATCAGAATTTCATTACCTTTGTAAAATGAATAATAGTTTGTTGTATGTAAACTACAACCCAGGCATGTGCCCTGACCTGGAATAGAACCATGACCTTCTGGTTTAGGGGTCAATGCTTAATCACTGAACCACACCGACTGGGTGCTTATGAGAGAATTTAATTTGAAAAATAAATGCTACATTTGCTACATTTGCTTATCCCATTTTGATTGAATGGCATCATTTTATTTCATAAGCATGAAATAAAACTGCTATGAAAGAGGATAACCTATATAATAAAAGCCTAACATGCAAATAGACTGAACAGTGGAATAACAGGTCGCTATGATGCACACTGATCACCAGGGAGCAAACACTCAACACAGGAGCTGCCCCCAGCCCTCAGACCCCAGGCAAGCCAACGCGAGTGCCAGTGGGGTTGCCCCAATTGCCCTGCCGGTTGCCCCACAGATCAGCCTGATCTCCAGCCAGGCCTAGGTACCCTACTCCTGCACAAATTTTGTGCACTGGGACTCTAGTTGGTAATATAAATGGAGAGTGCCAAGGTAGAGTTGAAAGGACAAAGTAGAAACAGACTCTCCTTCCCTCCTCCATCTTGTCTTGTAAGGCTGGGCCCAAACCCCTTCCCTTTTTCTGAGAGTGACCACAGGAATGACAGTAATGTCCTAACTCCCCCAACTGCTGCATGAGTGGACCAATGAAGCTCCAGGAAAACAGCCAAGGTCCTGATAAGGCTGTAGTGGGGGACAGCTCAAACCTCAGAATGCATTGGTCACTTCCTGACCCTTAGTGCTGTAAAACCCTGGTGAAAAACCCTGACCTACATGACCAATCTCTGTAACCCACGTCACCCCTAAACCCACCCAAATGACTAGCCATATATAACCTTTGTTCTCCGGGGGCACGCTCTCTCGTCTCGCCTCTGCGTTGGAAAGAGTCTGGGAGCCAAACCCGGGTTTGAATAAAAGACTTTTTGCTTTTGCATCGGACACGGCTGGCTCCCTGGTGTGGTCTCTTGGGGATCCTGAAATCTGGGCATAACAGAATCACTTAAATCAGGGGATCTAAATGGAGCTGGGAGACCATAAAGAAGCTTATCCTACACATGTTCCCCACGCATCTTTCTCCATGAACTTTTAGGCTTTTCAGTCATGGCTCCTAATATTGTTATTATTATAAAGTTTTTACTATTATATACCTCGTCTACTGGTGTATATTATGGCACAATAGTTCTAAGGATACAAGGAACACCAATCAGCAGTTGAAAAAACTGAAACTCAGAAATTTCATTTTAAGAAAGTAATAGGAAGAAGATACAAAGCCTCTCAACTGTAATTTTGTTTTTACTTATTACATTCATCTCTGGAATTCATGTGTGCTAGAGCCGGTGCTGAGCTAGACTGAAGCATCTACAGTCACCAACACATGAGGTACAGCAGCCCCCCTGATCCACTGGTTCACTTTTCATAGTTGTAGTTCCATGCAATCAAAAGCAGTCCAAACATAATAAGCGGAAAATTCCAAAAATAAAAAAAATCACAAATATTAACTCTCTTGCCATTTAAACTCATGTGATAAAATCTCAAACTGTCCTGATCCATCTCTTCTAGGGTCTTCATGCGTTATGGGCTCTCTGCCCATCAGTCACTTAGTAACCACTGTGTTTATCAAATCAACTGGTGGGTGTAGCAGTGCTTGTGTTCCAGTTACCCTCATTTTACTTAATAATGACACTCACCTCACTTCACCTCATCACACAGGCATCATATCATGTCACATTATCACATGAAGAAGGGTGAGTTCAGTACTATGAGATTTGAGAGAGAGCAAGAGACTACATTCACATAACTTTTATCATAGTATATTGTTATCATTGTTTTATAATTTAGACCAATTTATTATTCTAATTATAGAACATTTTTTCTCTATCACTATTCTTGTTCATCTCCTATTGTTCCTAATTTAAAAATTAAACTTTATCATAGGTATGTATGTATAGAAAAAAAAGCATAGTGTATATCAAGTTTGATACTTTCCAGTTTCAAGCATCCACTGAGAATCTTGGAACATATTCCTGTATAGATAGCACAAGTAATAAGTGTACCTTACATTAAAGGTGGTAGGTTTTAGCCCTAACTGGTTTGGCTCAGTGGATAGAGCGTCAGCCTGCGGACTCAAGGGTCCCAGGTTCGATTCCAGTCAAGGGCATGTACCTTGGTTGCAGGCACATCCCCAGTGGGGGTCACGCAGGAAGCAGGTGATCAATGTTTCTCTCTCATAGATGTTTCTGACTCTCTATCCCTCTCCCTTCTTCTCTGTAAAAAATCAATAATTAATATATATATGATAGGTTTTATAGTTTAGCCACAGGTTTCACAGTTCTAGAAAATGACTTTCTAGAAGTCTTCTTCAGTGATCTGAACACTAGAATTAATAACTTTGAAAATGCATGAGAACATTTACAACAACAAATTGTTTTGTACTTTTGTCATCACACATTTTAAAGATTTTTTTTTAGCAGGCTGAAAATATTATATGACATACCCTTTGACTGAGTTCTTATTGCCGTGGTTTCTGGGATGTTTGGTCCCTGGACCAGACTAGATAAAAAAAACCGACAAACAACTAATGAGGCATTATTCTTTTTGTTGCTACTTGTCACCCTCATCTCTCTCTCTCTTCCTCTCCCCCTCTCAAGCTTCACTAAATAAATAATAAAAAGTTTTAGTTGTATTGAAAAATATATAAGGTAATATTCACTTTTAATTTAATAGCCTAAGTGTATTAATAATTAATTTTTGAATTCAAAGGCTAGGGCACTGAAATATTCTAGATATTTGTCTCTGGTAAGTAACTTAGGTGAATCAGTTTTAGTATAATAACAAAACCAGTCTTGATCCCTGGACCCCAAGTTCTACAAACCTCAGGAAAGGATATCGATAAAGCTGGATTAAAGAAGAGGATAATAATGACAATGCATTCCATGCTTACAAGACTAAAATAATTTTTAATTTTATATATATATATCTTCTAAGCTGACTCTCCTAACACATGATGTCAAACCAGTTTGTAAGATACCAGTCTTGTGCTTTGTTTTGTTTTTATACTTTCAGATGAGAACACTGAGTGACAGTGATGTTAAATAATTTTTCAAGGCCTCATTCCAGTTGTGACAAAGCTTTAGTATGAACCCAAGTGTTCAGTTCAGGGAATGATGTTACACTAAATCATTACATTTTCTTTATATAATTGAGCTATCTGTCCTCCCACTCAAAATTAACAGCAACAGCAAAACCACCAATATTGAGGCAAATATATGAAAGAGCCAGGATTAAAATCCAGATTGGATAGTTTTTCAATTTATGATCCTAATTCCAATTGTAACTACTCTGAGTACAGCAACTTCAATTAGAAAATTTTTGGCATTTCTTTCCTTATCTATATGATTTTTATAATCAAAGTAGTTTTAAGATAACTATAACTTAATTTCACCTTCAATTATCATTTGTTTGTATAGGAAAAAACACTGTAATATTTGTTCATTTTTGTTTTAATAAATTCCAGTGCTCTGTGTTTTTTTTCCCTTCTATGATATATTAATTTTGATATCAAGAATATGTCAGGGACATTTCCTTTGAGATAGTCATCTGAGCTCATGTTTACAGATATCTCTTTGCCTCTAGCTTTGGTGTAAATAATCAATGGTATGCAAAAACAGAGAAAGCAAGCAACACAATAGAGAGAATCAAGGACAATTGTATCATCCTCAAACCAGAAGCTTTTAAGAATATCTGCAAAGTATAAGAGATTGGGTTGAGGGAAGAGCCAATCAATCCATTGTTTACAATATGCAAGAAAAAAGAACCCAGAGGAAAAATAAAGGGGCAAAACCACTGGAGGATTTTTCAATGCCAACTGCTAGCTTAGGGGCAAGGGGTGAGAGCCAGCTATATCAAGTGCCTTCTGTAAATTAACTGTTAATGAGTTCACACACAGCTAAACTACCCAGAGGTCATTCCATAACTTAATGTTCCATGGTAAATTCCCCTGGAATCGATTCAGGGACAGAGTTTAATGTTTAGGATATTTATCAGGGAATGTCCTTCAGGACAACTATGAAAAGGAAGGGAAGGATAGCACATTAAGCAAAGGGAGAAGCTGAGATGCAATAGGGTCTGATTGTAGGTTCAGCTAACCCAGTAGGAAGCTGTGGAGCTAGAATGGTACGTCTGAGTTGCCCCAGGGTGAGCCAAAACAACCAGACTTTTATAACTCCAATCCATTCAGATATTGAATATGGATCTTCATTGGAAGAGCTGTGGCCTTGACAGCCCTACCAACAACTAGGCTGTAGATCCTTTCTTGAAGGTGGTAGTAGGAGGGGACCAGGGCAGCACATAAAAGTGTTCACCACACTTACTCCAGGCATGACCAGATTACTATATTAAGTAGGAACATAACATCAACCCCTGATGACAATAGTCATGCTGGGTAGAGAAGGGAACATGAAGCCAGTTATCAATGACATGAAAGAGAAACTCATAAGTCCACAAATAAGGCCATTTCCCACGATGCTTACAACTATAGGTAGACTCAACTCTGCTGAGAGAAGCAATAGGACTTCAGTGCTAGAAAAAGAAAACATCAGAAGAGCTAAGAGTTTCCTTCTTTTTTCATGGGACTATGCAACCAGAAGAGAGAGTCACAAATATGGTAGAGTTACTCTGAACTCCCAAACTATATGATCGGCTATAATTTGGAAAGATGATCAAGGAGAACTAAAAGGCACGAGTCATAGAAAGAGACTCAGTAATTCTAAAGGAGAGGAAATGTCTGCAGAGCAAGAGCAAATACATTTGTGACACAATAGTTGCTGGAAGGGCCGCTAGAAAAGAGCTCAAAGAGCTTTGAAACAAGCAAAACAGAAACAGACTCATCCATAGAGAGCAGGCAGATAGCTCTGGTATGTGTGTGGGGACAGGGAGAGGGCTGGAGGGATTGAGCAAAAAAGAACAAAAGAGAGAAAGAACTCTTGGATAGGACAACAGTGTGATGATTGCTGGAGGGAGAGAAGTGGAATAAGGGGGATAAATGGTGACAGAAAAATAAAATAAAGAACTTTGAAAGGACTGAATTTATGAACTGGGGAAAGACTAAGATTAGAAATGTATGTGCTGATATGAAAAAAAGGTTGGAAAAATGTTTAAAAATGAAATAATGCACATAAACTATGTAGGAAACAAATTGATGGACTTTAAAAGGAAGTCCAAACATATTCAATTCAGCATGGAAAAAGGCAGCATGAATAGGAAGAGATAAAGATAATGGAGAGAGAGTAAAAAGCAAGACAAGATACCAGAGTCACCGAAGGGTAACCCCAAAAGTAAAGAGCAGAGCAACTGACAGAGAAACAGTCATTAAGTCATTAGTTTTAAAAAGTCAGAAGACCTTGTCTTCCTTTGTGTCCCAAATCTATACTTCATAATATCGATACTGTTCACATGTGTTAATTTCAACACAAAATCAGTGAATGCAGTGAATGATTTGAAGAAGGATCTTTCAAGTAATCGGAACTTTAAGAGATCAGAGTTTTTCTCATGTAATTTGCATGTATGCTTGGGTAAGAGAAGGGGATAGGCTAAGAACATTGCTTATACATTCTTGACATGTGTTTCAAAGATTATCAGTTTTCCAGATTCAATCACTACTACCCACCCATTCAATGTCATTTTTAATCTACAGTCTTCCATCAGCTTAAAGCTGTAAATTCAATATTAAAAATGTGGCATTTTAATTTTTTTATTCAGTACTTTTCAGTTGATGATATATATTTAACCTCTTGTTTCAATATATGTGTTTTTTCTCTTAAACTCTTCCTTTAGAATTAGCTTTCAACCACAATATGTTGTTGAATACGTTTGTCCTTAGAGAAATAATATCTTGTTCTCTATATTATTTTGTAATGATTGTGACTCTAAGGACTGAGAACAGAATTACAATAGTGAAGGGTCCATGCCTAATTTTAAGGAGGAGGTTTACAAGAGCTGTTCTAATACTTTTTCCCCCAACAATTTTCATTTAAACCCAAGCATGGGAACTTTTTCAAGATCAGTTCCATTGCTTACCTTTGGTTACATGGGGAACATAACATAGCTGCTAGGTCCATCCTGCTCTAACTGTCAGAACTAAAAAGCCAAACTACACAGAGACACTGAATTACAAGGAACTTATGAAACACGGGGCCCTGTTTCAACTGAGGGTCTCTGAGAATTAGCAAGGAATGGAACACTCTGGTGTTTGGGGCTAAAGGTAGGCAGAGTAAAACTTCCTTTTTCCATTGCTGCCGCATTCCCCTTTAGATCTTTGAAAAAGCTGCAGATTTCTATGAGGCAGAATCCAAAGATTCCAGAAAATAAAACATATTTCACTAATAATTTGTTATTTCACCCTAATGGATGCATTCTATTACAATGTTGGGACCAGTTGCAATCTCCAAACAGTGAAAACAGTCTTAAATATCTTCCTTTACCCAGTTAAGCAGCTTATTTAGACATTGTAAAGAATTAAGGATCTTTCCTCTTTCCCTCTGATTTCATACAAATTAATAAAATGTTGGATTTTAAAAACTATACAAACTTTCCGAAGAAATATAAGTGGATTTAAGCTAATCTTTTTTCTACACATATATTTCTTTTCCACTAAATCTATAAGCACATGGAGTTCAAAGGAATGGTTTCAACATTGTTTATTCTTATACATGCGCCTGCTGTCCATTGTCAATACATTAAGGTACTCAGGGACTCTCTGTGCTGGGAAGTCCTTGATACAGATATAAGCCTCCAAGAGGGATTTCCCATCCCAGATGACAGGACTCAGAAGTATATGAGATCTAACCACACAGCTCAGACAATAAAACATATGTTCCAGGAGCACATTTAATTAGGACAGGGACTGTTAGTGTGCAGGAGAGCAGAGCCGAATTAACGGCACAGAATTTCCCTGTGGGCTCCGAGGGGTTGGTTTTCATGTGCTTAGAAAAGACTTGCCACGTACACTGCACCATCATCTTTCTATCCTGTTACTAGGACTCTCTTAATTTGCATTTTCATTCTTATGCAGACAAGTGTTTCTCCCCTGACTTCAGTACTTTCCCACCTACTACTGAAGTTCTTTTTTTTTATTTTTCCAAGTTCCACCTAGCTCTTCTGCTGCAAACAATGCTTTTTAAAAAGTTATTTGTAAGCCACGACAGACTCAGTGAAAGCTCTCTCCTGCACTCAATTGAGAAAAATTCCAAACTATAAATATAAATTAATAAAAGAATATTGATATGAACGGGGTGATTTGTCAGGAGGTATAAACTAGAAATTGTGCCAAAGGTATAAATTAAATG
>NW_006282396.1:1824294-1828714 GCF_000327345.1 Myotis davidii
CAGAGAGGAAGGGAGAGGGATAGAGAGTCAGAAACATCGATGAGAGAGAAACATCGATCAGCCGCCTCCTGCACACTGCCCACTGGGGATGTGCCCGCAACCCAGGTACATGCCCTTGACCGGAATCCAACCTGGGACCTTTCAGTCCACAGGCTGATGCTTTATCCACTAAGCCAAACCGATCTCGGCAATAAAAATATATTAAAACATAAAATTTGAGCAGTCTGACTGAGATGTACAGTGAGTGAAAAAAAATATAAGCTGGAGTTTATAAACATAATATACAAATATTATAAGATATATTAATAATCTTTTTACTGATTAAATCTGAAGTAAAATATTTTAGATATAGTGGATTAAGTAAAATATATTTTATCTATTTTTATTTGTTCAATGTGGCCATTAGAAACTGTAAAATTCCATAGAGATACACACGTATGTCTCCCATTATAATTCTATTGAACGGCATTCACCTAAGTCTCTCATTAATTTCACAGATTCCTTGGTCTATTAAAGAAAAATCAGAGGCTCACAAGGTCTCCTATAGTAATGAAAGAGTTTGTCATTGCAAATGTGGAATAAATACTTGCTAATTATATCTTATCTGTGGGAAATGTGGAAATCATTTTGTCAAGAAGCATAAAAATCCTGTTTGAGTTTCCATTAAGGAGATTTGGTTTCTGACATATCAGGCTTTTCTGAGAGACTTTAAGCAGCTGAAGGAAAATTCTCTGCACACGGAAAAAATCATGTGAGAGTTTTTGGATGTAACAGTGGAGATGCACATTCTTTTCTCTTTTTTTAATATCTTTTTATTGATTAGAGAGAGAGAGAGAGAGAGAAGAGACATCAATAATGAGAATCATTGCTTGGCTGCCTCCTGCATGCCCCCTACTAGGCATCGAGCCTGCAACCTGGACATTTGTCCTTGGTCAGAATCGAACCCGGGACCCTTCAGTCTACAGGCTGATGCTCTATCCATTGAGCCAAACCAGCAGATGCACATTCTTTAGGAGCTGCACACCTTATTGGTGGGCACTGCCTCACCAAACTTGGACTCCCAGACCACCACCCCAATCATTTTCTGCCTCACTCCCCCTCCTGAGTTCAAGGAGCCCTGGCCTTGGGTTTGCTGGAGAGGCTCTATAGCCTCACCTACATACATTATTGGCTTGAAGACAATTCACTTGGTCCTTTGGGCTAATTTTTTATCTAAGCAAGTGAAAATTTGTATTTATTCCTGGTTAATTTATACATTGATACTTTTCCTAACTGCTTCTTAAATGCCATCTATTTATAGTAGAGAGCAAAAGAGCAACTACTTTGCCCTGGAATTTGTACCTTAAATAGTGGAGTTGAGCCTGTGCACACCTGGAAAGAAAATACTCCTGGTAGATGATTTAGGCCAGCGGTCCTCAAACTTTTTAAACTGTCACTCAGACTGTTGGAGGGCCGGATTATAGTTTAAAAATAAAACTATGAACAAATTCCTATGCACACTGCACATATCTTATTTTGAAGTAAAAAAACAAAACGGGAACAAATACAATATTTGTATTTGCATGTGGCCTGCTGGCTCTAGTTTGAGGACCCTGATTTAGGCTATTAGGTAGTAGGGATAATAAGTTACCTGAAATATAATAGAACCTGAATTCTCTTTCATTTTTGCCTTTTTCTCTTTCCTTCAAAATAGAATACAAAAGGCCCAGCCTCCCACCATGTCACCAGGCCAACTTGGCTATAACTCCACTGTTTTATTCTTTCTCTACTTTTTAAAAATAAAAATTGTTACATAACAAAATTAAAAATTCAATATTCTCCTAATAAGACACTGCCTTTGCAAATCTGTAAGCCTGCTGCACAGTGAGGGCTCAGCCCCAACGAGACAGAATTGATTGACTATCTGCATTTACAAGAATGATCCAGAGCTCACCGCTTATTTTAAACTCTCATTTTTAGTGAACTATGCTTGTTTTCAAGTGGCATTACACTTTTCATTTACATAATAACACATACAGATACCAAATATAATATACACATATGCATCCTATTTTATGTAATGTTTATGTATATATAACATATATATGTATTGATATATACATATCTGTACACATATCATTTTATATGTAGTTTTTCCTACACAATTGAAGAAGCCTACGCAAGAAACTAATATAATAATTGTCTATTAAAAGAACAGACTGAGTGGTTTAGAAACAGAGGTGGCTGACTATCATTTTTACTTTCTTAATTCTGTGCTACACACTCATATTATTCAAAGTACATGCAAATAATATTTTAAAGCAAATCTCTGTGTCATACTTTCTCCACTATAACAACTCCTCAACTGACAAATCCTCTTCCATTGTCCTAACCCTTTTTTAGTAGAGGCTTTCTCCATCATTGTCTAAAATTATTTTTCTCCTTGTCTCCCCTTCCATTTAATTTAACAAGTTAAATGTATTTACCACACTTTTAAAAACTTCACATGAGGAAAAACAGATTTGAATTCACTTAGGCATAGTATGTAAGTTTAAAAATGGAAAGATTTTATTTTCTTATTTGATTATAACCCAGATCAAATAATTTTTATAAAGGCTTTCTATCCTGCTCACTGATTTCTTATATTTGTGTTCATCAATCCACACACATGTTAATTTTGTAAACAGGAATACATTTACCACAGTAATGCTTTTCATTAAATTTTATCCTATAGAGAAGCTTGCAGGGATAAGCATGTAGACAACATGTATGGAATTTAACAAACATTTGGCAAAAGCAAAGCAGAAAATTAGAAAGAAGATTTAACTCAGGGTTCTGTGCTTAAATCTCTCAACTAATATCTGAATCACGAATGGCATGTTTCAGCTTCATGCCATGTGGTATAACAAACTCCTTCTAGGAATTCCCAAAGGAATCCACACAGGCTGTCTGATATGGGTTTATAAAGAAGCCTAACTGATGTCCTCAGGGATGTCATGTGGGGCTGGCTTTTGATTCTCCCAGGAAGTAGAAAGTATGGTGTTAACAGCACTTATTCTGGAGCCTCAAAGCCAAGGTTCACCACACACTTGACAGGGAACTTTTGACATGTCTATACTTCCTTTATCTTAGTTTATTTGTTCATAAAACAGAGATAGTAATTATATTTCAAGGATGTCTCTGTTAAGTAAATGAGATAATCCATGAAAAGTACCTTTAATAATGACTAATCAATCACTCATTAGATATCAATCATTCATTATTTTTCTCCTATTCAACCTCCAGCCTACTTTTTTGATATTCCATTTAAGATTTCCCCTGTCTGCATATCTGTGCCCAGATGACTCCTTATTTCCTTTACTTCTCACAGATGGCCTCCTCCCCATTAGAACCAATACTGGGTCTCCTGGAGAAAGAGGTGCTGAGGTGTCTCAGATTAGTACTGTGCTCTTTACATCCATCACAGTGATGGAACTGTGCTGTCTGGAGATGTGGGGAGAATGCTACTTGCCTGCCTTTCCTGTAGTAGTTTGTCAGATTCTGAAAAGTAGGGCTGCCTTGTATCCTAAATACATAGTCTTCAATGAAGTTAGCCCTCTGAGTGTTTTGCACAGCCTCCAAGTTTAAGAATCTAAGAAATACTAATTTGTTTAAATTTAATGCAAAAAAAAATGGAGATTCAGTTTTATCTCTCTTTAAAAGCCAAGGTAAACATAGTTCTTATTATGCATATGCATGTAGATTTTCTTTATTATTTCTTGAATTAAAGAGCAGATACCTTCTTTGAAAGTTGAATTTTCATCTCATGGCCAGACATATTTTTATATTATTCTTCCAGGTGGAATATTCTTTTGAGCAAAAAGGGCATTTTTTAGGGTTAATGGGCTCTGTTCTCATTAATACTAAAACTTATGAGACGCTTTTAGATTTCACCTAAGGGAAAACACCATAAATGCAAACTGTCAACTCATATATATGCATCCCAAAATCTCCATCACGCACAGTGAAGTCTAGTCAGGAAAAATAATTATCCTCTTGGTCCCTGGTGATGAATCATTTAATTATTAAAAGTTTATAGTAGTCCACAGTTGACATCTAATTCATTTCATCACACAAAATATGTTGTTAGATATATATTCAAACTTTCAGAACAGGATTTTAAGATAAATCACTATTTTATTCAATATTTTGCAATGACAATCTTTCAATTACTAAAAATTTGATTACTATTAATCAACACCAAGGGCAGAGAAATTATAGGACAACAGAAAGTGTCCTAAAATGGTTTTATGAAGACTTGAGTATCAATCCTAACACTCCCAAGAAAGCTGTGATATCAACACAATCATTTAGCATCTTATCTTTTTACTTTCCATGTCTAACAACTCTAGACTTTGTCTGTACTCCACCCTAGAGGCAAACTACTTAAGAGTGTTCTTTC
>NW_006282396.1:1828771-1832768 GCF_000327345.1 Myotis davidii
TGTGCTCTTGCTCTATCAAGAAAAAGAATAATTTTACAAATTGTAATTGAACAATAGAATATATGGTCAACCTAACCAACTATCAAATAATTTTAAATAAAAATACATTTTATAATTTCTGGGTTTTGACAATGCAATTGATGATTGGCAAAGAAAAAAAAGCTGACTTAGTAGGTGGATTTCGTTTCAATAAATGCACAGTTGATCCTTTGTACCCCCAGGTTTTGCATCTGCTGATTCAACCAATGGCAAATGGAAAACTGTTTTCAATCTTTGGGTGTGGGAGGCTGATGGCATGCATTGTTCTACGTATGTATATAAAAGGCTAAGCGACCAACTGACTGTCTGACTGGTAGCTACAATGTGCAATGACCACTAGGGGGCAGGCAATCCAACGGGTAGCTATGATGCACACTGGCTACCAGTGGGCAGAAGTTCAACACAGGAACTGCCGAGCTGCAGTGAACTGCCCTCTCGCAATCCAGGACCCCCTCATGGGATGTCAGAGAACTGGTTTTGGACCAATACTCGCAGACCAGGCTGAGGGATCCTAACTGCCAGAGGGACTCTGATCACTCCACAGATGCCCTTTGAGCCCCAGCCACCCCAGGTAAGGCCGGCCACGGAGGGACAACAGGAGGTTGGCTCTACAGTGTGCCTGGCCCATCTCATCCCGTCCCATCTTGCTGACCACTTTCTAATTAATTCCCTTTCAATGTGCATGAACCCATGCACCGGGCCTCTAGTTTTCTATAAAGGACTTGAAGATTGATGCATTTTGGTATCCCCAGAGGTCATGGAACCAATCCCTTGCTGATACCAAAAGATCACTCAAGGTTTGGGGAAGTCAAAAGTTATAGTATGCAGGTTCTCAACTTGTCAGGGGTTGGCACCCCTAATCACCCCCACTTCTGTGTTGTTCAAGGATCAATTATATATTTAAACAATGGAAATTTATACAGAAACTAGAGGCCCAGTGCATGAATTCATGCGTGGGTGGGGTCCGGCTGGCCTGCCCCAGTGGGGGCCAATCAGGGCTGGGCTGGCCAGGGGGGAGGGGCAACAGGAGGTTGGCTGGCTGGCCCCGCCCCTAATCAGGCCAGTTGGCAGACCACAGTGGGTGTCATAGCAACTGGTCATTCTGGTTGTTCCAGTTGTTCTGACATTCTGGTCCCTGGCTTTTTATATATATAGGTACAAATGAATCAATTCAAGTTTTCTGTATTAAAAGGAAGATTTGGTTTAAAAATGATACAGAGGATATATACAGAATGTTGCCAATAATATAAAGTTAAAAGGACAGTTGGCAGACCACAGTGGGCGTCATAGCAACTGGTCATTCTGGTTGTTCCAGTTGTTCTGACATTCTGGTCCCTGGCTTTTTATATATATAGGTACAAATGAATCAATTCAAGTTTTCTGTATTAAAAGGAAGATTTGGTTTAAAAATGATACAGAGGATATATACAGAATGTTGCCAATAATATAAAGTTAAAAACATTCAAAACAATGTCATATATTATTTAGAAATACATGTGTAGTAGCAGTGCCAACAAATACATTTAACACATCATGTACCACATAGAAATCTCGAAGACATAGATACACCAGGGACCGCAGGTTTTGGGGCAAACTGCATGTTATTTAAATCATCATAATGCACTTTAGGTGTTGTTTTTCAATAATTATAACATTTTTATTTACAAAAACAATTAAACAATTAAAGTTCCTAGTACTTTTTTAACGTATGGTACTGCGTAAAACATTTTCCTCTATGGAGAGGGACCAAACAAAATTTACATAAGTATCTAGATTCGCTCCTTTTTCCATGGGCATGAAAAACAAGAACACTTGTGAGCGGTCCTTAACAGATGGCGCGCGAAACACGAGCAAACTCCTGAGCGGTACGAAATATGTTAAATACAATGCTCTGGGTGACATATGAAGATGGGAATTAGAAAGGGACACAGTGAGGCCTTTAGCTGCTTTCTTTCTCTTCAGTGGGCATATTTTTACTATGTTTTTTAACATCTTGTATTTCTGAAATATTTTACAATAATATTTATTAAGTTACTGTACAGGATTTAAAAACAATTAAATAAATAAAAAGATAATTCATGAATTAATAGTTATATCCAGGAGGGGTTCCTTAATATTAAGAAATCTAAACATTATATTGCTCACTGCTGTATAACAAGGTCTAAAACTGCATAATTGTGGAAGGGAGAAAGAAAAAGAAGAGATGATGATAGGGCAGGACTACCAATAAAATTATATCAAGCACTTTGTAAAGAGTTATATTCATTAGTATAAACTCAATAGAATATGGATATCATCATATGACTAAGAAGATAAAGTTGTAAAACTGAAAACATGAACACTTAAGTTTGATGTTGTAGAAATCATGATGAGTTTATTTCTCTAGCCCTGGAAGTTAAAATGAATGTTTCTATTTCATCATTGCATATGACACTTGATGCATTTTTAAAAGTTAACCTTTTCCCAAATGCATGAGTATAGTTATCTTTTTGATATTGATATTTAACTTGATATATTTGTGATCAGACAGTGGAGCAGGATTCTACATCTGACTAGAGATAAGCTGTGATGTGAAGTTTTTGTCATCTTATTGAATGTTTCCCTACTTTCTTGATCTATTATTGAGAGACTGTTGTTTGAATCTTCCACTTGGGCAGTATGAATAAGGTTTTGGTTGATATTGCTAAGCACATGGATGAAATTCTCCTTTGGGGTTTTCACTGTAGTAATAATATCCCAAAGGAATTCTATTAATTACAATTGACTACAAATCTCCTCATGAGTCTTGGAGACAGCTGACTGGAAGGAAATAAAAAGAAGGTGCCAGGAAAGGATAGAGAAGAAGGATCAGGAGTGTCATTAGAATCAGCTGCACTCATGTGTAGAAGGGGTCTATAGTCATGGGGTTGCAGCTAAAGCTTTAACTGAAAGAATCAAGGCCTGTACCAGTGTCACCTGATTATTTGGACTTGTGGGCCTTAATCAGGCAAGTTGTTTAGATAGTGGGAGATGGGTAAAGGGGGGCAAAGAGGCAATTTGGGGCATCTGTAATACTCTCAACAATTAAACATATTTTTACAAATTATATTTTAGCCTTTGTAATTTGTATTTTAAAATGATTTTAAGCATATTTTCACATAATTCAAAATGTTTTCATAATCTCTTGATGAAGATGGGATATGGATAATTAAGGCACAGCATTACAATGGCAATCTTGTGAATGGATGGCCCAGTCAGCAAATAGTAAAGAAGCAAAAACCTAGGCCTTTGAATGCCAAGCCTAGAATTCCTTCCTATAGAAGCAGAATTAATGCCAGTAAGCAAATGTCCTGAAATGTAGTGGTAGCAGCTAGGATCATTCACTCTATTTTAGAAAATCTAATTAGCATTGTACTTTACCTCACTCAAAGATGTCAATGAACAAAGTCGGAATAAATGTACTTACAGGTGTCCTAAGTCAGTGGTCTTTGAAATATTTAACTCTGCCTCCCCCGCTGTGGATTATTTCGGGTTTTGCTGAATAATGTGATGTGAAATTTAATAATTGTTCATTCAGGTGACTGACAAGCATTGCATTGAGTAAGTAATTACTTGTCATTCAGCAGTATTTCAAGAAGACTGTGTGGTTAAGTCTAGAGTAAGTCACTTAAGGTTTAGGGGTTTAATGTTTGATTTTACATTGATTTATGTCAGTTTTTACTCTATTAAAAAAATTAGACCATAAAACTGTCCTAATAAGGATGATTTGGGCTTCAGCTGCAGGGAAAAAAAATGAGAATAAGAGCCAACTCATTTTATTACTAAGACAAGACTGATTGCTTATCAACATAATCAGCTTACAACCAGGATGCAGGTCTCACTGTAGTCAAAATTGAACTGACTTGGCTATAGACATAAAAAAAAAAACAACACACACACACACACACCCAACAATTCTTTTAAATAAGTAGTTTCTCTG
>NW_006282396.1:1833085-1837250 GCF_000327345.1 Myotis davidii
CAGGAAAGGAGCAAAGAGAAAGCCAAATATTATAGACATGTCATTTGGGCAGCTTCACCAGGAAGCTAAAGCTTTACACTCCCCAGGGAGCCCTTGGTCTATTCCTCATCTATGCCCAGCAGATCACTGGGGAAACAGACTGATCAGGGGGGATATAGATGCAGGCCCAGTAAAGTTATGGGGGAGGGGGGTTAGTGAAGGCGCTTGCTGTCAGTCATGCCGGGACCAGATCATTGCCCAGAATAGGTGTGGCTCAAGGACACAAGTTTTGGGATATTTAATCCCCTGAACAAAGAAGTTCACTCTCTTGTTTCTCTTGGGACTCTTGTTGCAGGGGTGCCCTCTCTTGGCTCCCCCTTATTCACTCACACACCATGGGCTAATGGACTGCAGCTAGCCTGATGCTGAATGGGACTCAGCTGCAACATAGAATGGATGCTTTGAACACTGGCTTTTAGCTCATCTGAAACCTCATTTATACTTCCTTTGGGACTGGATTAAGGGAAATGAGACTTTGGAAACCCAGGGATTTACTTCCATGCAAATAAAAATCTCTCATTCTCCCATGCAAGTCTCAGAAAATTCTTTTCCTCAAGATGTCATAAGAACTCCACACCCAGCATTCAGTAGGAAAATGGATACCTCAGCTTCCCCAATAACAGGACCTGTCTTAGTAGTTTAAGCTCTCTTGCTCAACTTCACCCAAAAGAAAAGGAGATTTAGTTTTTCCAATCTTGTAGCCTTATAGAGAAATGTATGTAATACTTTCATGCTAATAAAATAAAACTTTCATAATTTTTCCAGGAAGTTTATGAAAATTATTTTTTTTTATATTCTGATGTTGAATATATGCTGATTTTACTTTCATTTGTATTTGGAAGAGAATGCTGATTGCCTCATTTATGCCACTGCACTATACATTGATGATATTCATTTGTCATAAAAGCTATGTCAAAGGATATCACACACACACACACACACACACACACACACACACACAAACAGTTGGAAAAAATAGCGAATCCAAAAAGTTATGAAACACTTCTAATCTGTGCAGATACAATGTGTATATTCTCAGAATCAGGCATGGACAGTAAACATTGAATTATGTGAAGTTTCAGCATACTTACATTTACTATAGCAATTCTATCCTCTAATGCTTTATGTTTAACTCTGACACAGCTCTCTAATCTTTTATCTTTAAAAGATTTAAAAGAACAAACAAACATGAGGAATGGAGACTATAGTTTGAGCCCATGGATTAATCTGTCCATTCTTAATCCCAAATGATTTTACCAAAGAAATATAATAATGAGTAGAAATTGATTCTAGCACAGGATGGCTTACATCAGAAAGATGTTTTGAGAAACACTGCAGGTTAGACTGGGCTGAGGGCAGAAATTGTGATTTACTGCTTGAAGGAAAATCCCGCCTGGGTATATTAATGGCAAGGTGTTCAAAAGACCCATGGGCAAACCTAACTTGGACTAGCCATTTGATGTCTGATGGTGGAGCAGATGGGGGAAGGAAGATGGTGGGGAGTTGAGTAAATCACGAAAGAGTTAAGAGAAGTGTCCCAGATACCAGAGGCAGCACATAGCATTCTCACCCCAGTGCCAAGAATTGCATTTGACTGAATGGCTGGTGAGGAGAAAAAAACAAATAAACAAAGGCTTAATATGGACTCAAGAGAAAGGCAATGGTGCCAGTCAGGGAAGAATTAACTATCATTCTGTTGACACACAAAAAAAGGAATGCAAACTTCTAGGTATAAAAATAAAACTTTCTATAAAAATAGCAAACAATAACAACAAAATGATGAATTACCCAGGCATACATTTTTCAAAAAATGAGCTAAAATATGAATAATAGTTTAAATATACCCAAACAACACAGAATAAGAACAGATGGACAGTCAGCTAACACTGTTATATAAGGTATTAAGTTTTCATATGTTAACTAATAAATGTAATGAGATGCCAATAAAAAAAAGCATAAGTTTTTGGGAGAGATGAGAGTGGTAATTTCTCAAGATTATTTTAAAGTACACATAAAAATAATCAAAGGGTAACTGTTAGTTCTGATCAAATAGTTGAATCAACATCCCCACCCCTGGGAACTGACCTTTAGACCACTTCACAGCCAGCCTCACCTTTCCTTTAGACCACATTCCACTTGCTAGGACCACATTCCACTTCTAAGACCATTATCCTTCCCCTCCAGACCTTCCCAGGATCCTACCCCTATCCCTGGGCACTGGCACCATT
This sequence comes from Myotis davidii, assembly GCF_000327345.1. Lineage (NCBI taxonomy): Eukaryota > Metazoa > Chordata > Mammalia > Chiroptera > Vespertilionidae > Myotis > Myotis davidii. The sequence goes on from NW_006282396.1 coordinate 1,835,353, forward strand.
TTGGGGCTTAGCCCATTTGGATTTTTTGAACACCTAATAAGTTCATAATTGTTTACCCCTTTTGGCTTCATGCATTCCTCCTTTGGCAACCCTAACATTTGGTACCAAAACAAGGGATAGGGAGTTAGAGATGTTAAAGGACTCTATGTAGGGTTTTCCTGGGTAGAGAATTCTCTGGGTGGATCCTGAGGGGAAAGATAATGGTCTTAACAAATGGAATATGGTCTTAGCGAAGGAGAATGTAGGTTGTGAAGTGGTCTAAAGGTCAGTTCCCAGGGGGCAGGAGTGTTGATTCAATTATTTGATCAGACCTAATAGTAATAAGTAGATATTAGCTATTATTTTCATTACTTTGTAAATGAAGACCTACCATCCAGAGAAAAATAAATAATGTATTTTATATCACAAGGCTACAGAGTGGCAGAATGGAGACAATATTCATTGTTTTTAATATTCTTCAACATCACATCCACCCTTATTTTTATGAACTTCAGTCAAACTAGTTTCCAGTCACTTAAATGAAGATTTTGTACCTTGCTTCCTTTACGTATTTTTTTCTTTGTGCTCCAGATATCTATATCTAATCTTCCTGTTCTGCAGTTTATTATGTATATAATGTATTATAATGTATCAGTTTATTATGTACCTCATCCATGAAACTCTCAAAGACTGTAAGGGGGTGTTAGCTCTTTTATTAGCAGACTAGAGACCTGGTACATGAAATTCATGCATGGGGGTGGGTCCCTTAGCCCAGCCTGCAACCTCTTGCAATCTGGGACCCCTGGCTTCTAGCTACTCCCCTGCCTGCCGGCCTGCCTGATTGTCCCTAACCACTCTACCTGCCTGTCTGAATGCCCCTAACCACTCTGCCTGCCTGCCTGATCACCCCTAACCACCACTGCCTTGGCCCCCACTGCTGTGGCTTCATCTGGAAGGACATCCAGAATGATGCCCGGAAGGTTGTTTGGTTGTCCGGTTTAATTAGCATATTAATCTTTTTTTATTGTAGATATAGCCTGTGCCCCTCATTTGGCACTAATCAAAGATATCCTTGGGTTGAAATGAATTATGAATATGTCTCATTTATCTTGCTGGATTTTATGTTCTTGAGTAGCAGGATTTGTTTATTTCTTTGTTTAGTGTACTATCTTATTTAGAGTAGGCACTCAATAAGTAATTGGCAAATGAAAAATAAATTAGAGAACCTGCCAATATTCACTTAGAAAGTACTGCATATATCAAAAATATTGAAGTAATGAAATTGTAAACACAATGACAAAGTTAAATCCAATTAAAATGCCATAGGTCTCATATAAGAAAAATAACAATTCTCTACAATGTAAAATTAATTGGCAGAAAGTAACATCACACTCAAATGGTGCTTCTATTACATTTGGGTATCAATGTTATGATCACTACAAATGTTTTATAGACAGATTTATATAGTCACATGCTGCTTAACAACTGGGATATATTGTGAGATATGTGTCATTAGGTGATTTCATTGTGCAAACATCACAGTTATGCATTTACACAAACCTAGATGGTCTAGCCTACTATGTGTTATAGCTTACAGTTTGTTACTGTACCAAACAACATGAGATGAAATCAAGCACAAGAGAAAATAAATCATGAGCTATATGGAGCTGCTGCTAAAGTATATTGTTTTATAGCAAAGTATTTTTTATAAGTAGAAATAGTACACTCTAAACTAACAATCCTATCTAATAATAGACAAACATGGTAACCATACCTCCGCTATGCTTCCCATTGGCTAATCAGGGCAATATGCAAATTAACTGCCAACAAAGATGGCAGCCGGGGCAGCCAGGCAGCTGAAGCAAGCAGGAGGCTTGCATGCTCCAGTGATGAAGGAAGCCATGGTTCCCTGCCTGCCG
>NW_006282396.1:1837819-1840759 GCF_000327345.1 Myotis davidii
TGGGAGCCCCTCCTGCTTCCTCAGCAGCTCTAAGGATGTCCGACTGCAGCTTAGGCCTGCTCCCCGCTGCCAAGTGGACATCCCATGATGGCTGCCAGGCTGCCAGAGGGATGGCCGATTGCCATTTTAGGCCCAATCCCCTGGGGATAAGGCCTCAGCCAGCAGGTGGTCATTCCCCAAGGGGTCCAAGACTGAGAGAGGGCACAGGCCGGGCTGAGGGACACACCCCCCCGCCCCGGTGTGCATAAATTTTTGTGCACTGGGCCTCTAGTCTAATCTAATAAAAGAGAAACATGCAAATTGACCATACCCCCGCTACACCTACAAGCCATGCCCACAACCACGCCCATCAGCCAATCTGGAGAAAATATGCCAATTAACCCAACTAAGATGGCAGTGGCCACAGAGCTGGAGAGAGCAGGAGGCTTGGGTTGCCCCTGATGATGGAGAAAGCCAAGCTTCCCTCCTTCCCTGCTGGCTCTGAGCTCCGCTCAAGGCTACAAAGTTTCAATTATAGAAGATAAATATACCCCAGATACCTGCTTCCAGCCGCCTTAGCCTCTGTTCAAGGAGGGGCTGTGGGCAACCCAGGATTCCAGGACCTGGGCTCTGCTCAAGGCTACAAAGTTTCAATTGTAGAAGATAAATCAATCTCAGATACCTGCTTCCAGCCTACAGCAGTGGCCAGCCTGAAAACAGCCATCAGTCCCTCACCCAGGCTGGTCACACTCCGATGGTGTGAGGGTCCCCGCTGTGGGGCTTGGCCAACCTGAAAAAGGCCCTCAGCCCTTCACCCAGGCTGGCCAGGCCCCCCAGCGCGACCCTCACTATGATCCTGGACGCCCTTTAGGGCAAACCAGCCAGCTCCCACCCATGCACCAGGCCTCTATCCTATATAATAAAAGGGTAATATGCAAATTTACCCTAACAGCAGAGCCACTGGAAATGACTGGTCACTATGACACACACTGACCACCAGGAGGGGTAGATGCTCAATGCAGGAGCTTCCCCCAGTGGTCAGTGCACTCCCATTGGGGGAGCTCTGCTCAGCCACAAGCCAGGCTGATGGCTGCCAGCACAGCACTGGTGGTGGGAGCCTCTCCTTCCTCCTCAGCAGTGCTAAGGATGTCCGACTGCACCTTAGGCCTGCCCCCGCTGCCAAGTGGACATCCCCCAAGGGGTCGCAGGCTGCCAGAGGGATGTCTGACTTCCAGTGTAGGCCTGATCCCCTTGGGAGCGGGCCTAAGCCAGCAGATGTACATTCCCCGAGGGTTCCCAGACTGTGAGAGGGCACAGGCCGACCCCCCTGAGTGCACAAATTCTTGTGCACCAGGCCTCTAGTAAAAGAATAGTATGGTAAATATATGGAAACTGCTAACAGTTGTTTATTATCACTGTTAAGCATTATGGACTGTACATATTGTATGTGCTATACTTTTATAAGACTGGCTATGCAGTAGGTTTGTTTACACCAACATCATGACAAAGACATGAGTAATGCATTGTACTATGACATTTTGACAGCTATGACATCACCAGATGATAGGAATTTTTCAGCTCCATTACTATCTTATGATACCCCTTTCATAGTTGTGGTTTGTCATTGACCAATATATCATCATAGGGCACATGATTGTGCTGGGAATTAATATCTGATGTCTCACTATTAGTCAAGAAAAACTTGGTTTTCTTACATTATTGCTAATCTCACAACAAAACCCCAAGGCCTACTAATAAATTTTGGAGCCATCAAATTAGTGACTAAAATAGGGTTTACATTGTGATGAAGACAGAAAATAGAATAATATATCGGCAACAGGTAGATAGATTTGCCTTTTAAAAGTTATTATACTCTTGATTCCCTATGGCACCTTCTAAGTAATATAATACCAGTACTGACACTTGTTTAACTTTTAGTCTAAGTCTATTTTTTCTCCAAATTATGGTTATATGTTTTATATACAAGTTTAATTCACATTGAGAATTACATCATTATAAATGGTAATACAGTTAATTCATTAAATGAATGAATGAAACACAGTGCTATATTTATTACATTAGGTTTTAGAATGTTTAGTGAAGATACTTGCTTAACACTTCCTTGCAAGGACTTCTGTGATCTCAGGATTTTGTTGACATTTTCAGTTTTTAAGCTTTATTATTTTTTTTGAATAAGATCTAAATTTGATGCTATCTTTATGCAGGCAGGATGGCTAATTATTAATAGTTGCTTTCATGGAGGATATATTTGGTTCTCCTGAGTAGAGATAGGACTAGTACAATATGAATGAAGCATTCATCTCAGATACAAAATATAAGGGCTGACAAAAACATGGTGATCAAGATAAATATTATATTAATGCAATGTTTTATCAAATTAGTAATATATGGTCCATAAATTAGCTGCCTATTTTATTAGTAAAGTTTTATTAGAAGTAGCAAATCTATAAGTGTATGTTTAATGACACTTGGATTTAGGCAAAGAATTTTCCTGACACTGATTAAATCATGTCATAATAGAAGTCAGCACTTAATACAATATGTTAACTTGCTCATGTGGTATCTGATGAATACTGAGTGAATTAAGGATTTTGGAAAATTATAGAAAGACAGTAGTGAGTATTATAGAGATTGTATCCTTTGAACTTCTTTCTCTTTATTAAACAAACAAAATGTGCCAATCACTGTACTCTCACTTGGAAATTTTTTCTGATTTTATTTAGACTGCTTTAACTGCATTTAATTATATGGACCTTGATAGACCATATTCAGTTATTGAGTCCAAGGAGAAGACAAGAGATATAAACCTTTCTAATTTGATTAAAGAAAAAACAACTAAAAATGGTCTTAGCAACATACATATACTATACTGACAGCTTACAATGGTGTTTAACCTGAACCAAGGAGACAAGGGTTATATAAGAAGGTTTTATGTATATA
>NW_006282396.1:1840800-1851318 GCF_000327345.1 Myotis davidii
TATATTTCAATAAATAATCATTTATTGATGATGATTCTACCAAAAACTTCATTAGATAAAGCCACAGCAGTTGATTTGGGAATTGTCATTCACCTTTAATAGATTAAAAAAATTGAGACCTAAAGTAAGCTACTTGCTGGTGTACACTATTTGAACAGTTTTTTGTTTTTTTCAAAAGTTCATAATCTTTCTACCAAAACACATTGCTGAAATTACACTTAGAAGTGTCTTAACCCAACTCCCCTTTTCACTATGAAGAAAATGGAAAAAAAGTCAACCCGAGAGCCTGATACTAATTTTCACTTCCCGGGACAGGACTTTCTCCATTTTCTATTACAGGAGAAGTGCAGTTGCCTCACCCAGCTCCCATTTGCTGCAGGTGCACCCATCCATGAGGAGCCATTGCACTGAAACGTGCTAAGGGAAGGAGGAGAAAGGTAGCCACGCACTGAGTGATATGGAGATACTAAGCACACAGTCCCATTGCCTCTAGATGGGACACCTGTGGTACCTCGGGTGCTCCAGAGATCATGTTGAACCTCAACTTCAGCTGAACCAGACCTTTGCTTGGTTTCCTTCCTTGTCTTAACCTGTGCCCTGGCTGTGTCACAGTCTCTCTCTTGTGATCACTCCTTCAGGTAAGCACTTCTACACGAAATTGCCTTCTCAGAGATTACCTAAGATATCTGCGTTGTCTATTTCTTTTCTATGTTTTATTTATTTATTTTATTTTTTTAATTCCCAATCCTTTAACAAGCAAAAGCTGTGATTATTTTTAATCCCATCACTGAACTGGGGGGGAAAAAACAAAAATGAAAAGTATGTCCTTCATATAAACATGCAAATTAAAAGCTTTAGGAGAAAATTGACTGACAAAAAAGGTAAATCCATTTAAAACATTGTCTTCTGGTTAAATACTAATCCATACCTCTTAAGAAAATGTATAGCAACATAAAATTTTAAAAGTGACTGCTGCAAATACTGTATTTTATTCTAAACATTTTTCTGTATTTTCTTATTTTTTATAGTTTTATTATGTTTAAATTGCCTTGTGTCTTATGTGTATTAAATTAAACTATTTTTACAAAAATCAGCTGGCATTACCGTGTGTGTCCAAGAAAGGTATCGATATCAAATTCATGTGATCCTCCCAAGATATTTAATCGTGGGGCAGATTTAGAAAGTGTCATGTGTAATATGTAAATTATTCCATAGAATATCATTGCTATTACCTCAGTAACACTAACTAGACTATACATGGAATAAAGAAAGTTTCTGATTTTCAGTCAAAATTCTAATCTGTGCATTTTCCCCCTTGTTCTCAAATATTTAAGTTATGTAAATAAAGTTCAAATTTTAATTTAATATTTTGTAAATAAGTGAAATGTTAAATATTTTTTTATAAAATAAAATAATTTTCTATTCTTGTATTTAAGACAACTCCTAGTTGCCAGTGTACAAACTGGTATCATGAGTTACTCGTGTTTCTTGTAGAACTACATATATATACACATTTGAGAGAAGTACATATTTTAAATATCACAGAATATTTTTCAGTCATCATGTGCAACTGTTGTACACTGGTAGGGCAAATTAGCTAGCATGTATATGGGCTCGTGAGGAATATATCATGAAACAAGAAAATGCAAACTTGTCCCTTCTGGAAAATGACTATGCCAGAATTTATGGGACTTGTGCTAAGAGAAACGATTTAGCAAGTTAATTGGTTTTCTTTCATCTATGTTGCTTAAAATTTCTTTATTCTGAAATGAACAGACACAACTCACACACTTACCAAGCATTCAGCTGTAGTTACTTTTTTTTTGAGGATTAGGATGAGAGACACAGAGAAATTTTTTGCTGATGCTAGTGATGGATATGTCATAGGGGCCCTCTTAAACAGGTCTTGGAGGGGTACTGAGAAAAAAAGCTAATCCAAGGCCAACATCTTGAAAATGGCATTGTAAGACATTGGATCTTTGGTGATGTTAGTTAACCCATGAGATAATCACCCTTAGAACACATCTACCTCCAGAATTATTAAATAAAAGTCAATTTCTTTAGGTCACTTTTAGTTGGCATATCAGTCAGAACTTGAAGACCAAAGGAAAACAGCTCTATGTATTTCAGATTTAATGTTGAATTATGAAAGCTTTAAATATGGGGAGAAATGAAAATCAAGAAAGCCACCATGAATATCTCAACCCTAAAAGCTGAAGCGTGAGCTCCTTGGCATTCACATGGAAGTTGACGCAATTCTAAAGAATCTATAGAAGTTTCCACCAAGTATGCAGATAACATAATCAAATCAGGATGTACTCAAGAACTTACTAGTAAATTACTCTATCTCCTGTCAGAATAATAGCATCAGTTGCTATCATTTCAGATTACTGATTTTAGAGGCCATTAGACCTAAAAAATACCCATTTTGCAACTTCTTACTCAAGCATATTAATACAACTGTAATATAATACTATATATCTCTTTAATACTATTCTGTTAATCTTTACGTTATAAATCACATAATGAAAGTGTAAATAAACTGGGAGGCAGTGATGGAAAGGGGACTCAGTGAGGTATATTTTATAATTTTGTAACAATTTTAGAGCCCTCAAATATTAACTCATTTCAGCTGAACTTCAGTTATACAATCTGTACAATGAGTATCTCTTATGTCATCCATGCTCATTCTGCCCATCACATACTGAGTATCTTTATAATACGGAGTAATACTAGGTTATTATTTTTCTTTTATTTATTAAAAACTTGATGTCTTCCAAAGGCAAAGAGAAAGTCCTCAATTTTTTTCTTTGCATGCATTATATCAGTTAGGAGAAATACACTCTTAAAAGGAAAAGAAATGTATACACATAAACATAATGTTATTTTGGCAGATAAGAGTATCAGTTAGATTAGATTAGATCATGTTGCAGTACTGTAAAACTCTCAAAACCTCAACAGTTCACACAACAAACTTTCATTTCTTCCTCATGCAACCTGTGCACTGAGGGTTGCTTTGCTCATTGCACATACTCTAGGACCAAGGGCAACGGAGACTTCATTTTTTTTAATTTTTATTTTAAATATGTTTTTATTGATTTCAGAGAGGGAGAAATAGAAACATCAATGATGAGGGAGAATCACGGATTAACTGCTTCCTGCACACCCTGCACTGGGAATGGAGCCTGCAACCCTGGCACATGGCCTTATAGGGAATTGAACCTGTGACCTCTTGGTAGGCGGTCAATCACTGAGCGACACCCAGCTAGGCAAGAAACTTCATCTTGACAGCCTCCTTTTCACTGGCTCAGTGGGGAGGGACCTCTGCAGGATGTTGCACAGCCTGATGTTGTGTTCTCATAAAGACTTGCCATTCTCTGCACCACTCACTGGTCAGAAAAGTGCCCCATCTCTCCACATGGTGCTCAAAGGTTCAGCTTTCCTAATGTCAGTTTGTGGTCAAGAGAAGACAGGAATATTAGGAAGCAGCTCTAAAAGCTCACATTAGGCAATGTTGTTGGCTCAGAAAACATAAATATTTTTGTCTACATTAATTTTACATGCCACATGGCCAAGATGATAGAGTAATTCCAGCATTTTAGTGATCCTTAGAAAGATCAAACGAAAATAAAAATGTATTATTTGGAAACAAGCAGGGGTAAAAGTTCAGAGAGCATTAAAAAAAGCACCTAGATAGTACATCTGGCATAGAAATTATAAACCAGAATTTCTAAAAGAATCATATAGCTATAAAAATCAGCGAATTCAGTTATTTGTTTTTAATCATTGGCATTTCCCAAGCTACTGGGTGATCTTAATTCAGACACATTCATACAACAAAATTTCCCTCTCCCTGTTGAGCCTTCTATACTAGATCTAACTTAGTTCTCCTTGGTTACTCAGTCAAACATATCCTAGAATGCGCTCTCTCTAAGCATCCTGCCTACCTTCATAGTGCTCTTCATGTTTCCTATGTACATTCTCCCCCTCTTACTGGTGATCACCACTTTCCCCAGACTGTAAATGCCATATAGTCAGCGACCCCATCGGCACTGTTAGCCCATGATCTTTGGAGCCTACTATACAGTGGTGGCCCTCTCCAACATCCCAGTTCCTCTGTGTCTTTGGTGTCTGTAGCTCTGGTTTGACACATTGGAACTTTGATTAAAACAACCATTCAATGTTCTTCTGATAGCATTCATTAAGTTCTAAACCATTAAATATTCCCTATCAAATCATTGAATATTTTTTTCTGAAGACAGCTAAAAATCAGAGTCTTGAGTCTAATTATAATAGCAAATAATTATCCAGCACTTACTATGTATCAGATCAAGTTTTCTATATTTTAGTTCACTTGGCCCCAAACAACCACCTTTGAGGCAGATACTGTTATTATCTTCATTTTGCATATGAAGAAATTAAAAACACACAGGGTGAGCCATTGGTCTAAGCTCAAAGCCCTAATAAGTGGCAGAGCCAGGATTTGATCTTAAGACAGTCTGGCTCCAGTCTGGCTCACTCACTAACCTATAGTGTCCCTTAATGACAGATTCCACCTTCATTAAAGTTTCTAACTTTTGAGTAGTTATTTTTCCTGTTTTGAATTTTTTTTCACTTTCTGTAAAAAAAAGTTTCAGAACAAATGATCAAATAATCCTCAGATCCTACTTTCCAATTCCTGAATCTCTGAGTAAGGTGAAAGAAATGGTTTTAAATTGCAAATCTTTAGCTACAGGAACCTGCACAGTTTCTCCCCAGATATGACAGAAGTGACACCAGTCTTGCTTGTAACATCTTATGCTGTCATGTTGTTATACTTCAAAGACAAGGAATAATTATAGCTGTTCAAATAAGGGAGGTTTACTCATTATAATTAACTAATAGCAAACATAAATCAATTTCAAGAATGCCATGCCCAAGATAAGTGGAAGTGTCATGTGTTATAACCAAGAGAACGCTAGGAATCAAAGCCATTTGAAGAAACCAGTCATAAATACATTAAAAAATTCTCTGAAAAGTTTAAAATTGCTAACTTTTTATTAGCACTTCAATGTCTCTGAGAAGTAGTTAGATCTAGAATCTTAATTTTATAGCAAACGTGTGAAAAATGCAAAATTAAGCAAAGTTAAGCAAATTTCTTAGAACTTTTACTATGATGATAAAATCATACACTTCTCTTAGAAGGTAAGAGCAGTCTTTCTTAACTTAGTTAGCTATGGAACTTATGTTTGTGTCATAAAATATCCTGCTTGATTAATGATCCCTGAAACATCCTTCAGAAATACTAATTTTGAAGATTAAAAAAACAGTGAGTTTATTTTCAATGTTATAGAACTTGAAACAAACAAAATTTAGCTTTCTAAATAATGTCACTTTCTGATCAAAAGTTTAATTTTTCTGTGGCCTAATGATATAGATGATATAAATATAGATAAGTATAGATGATGATATAGACATAGATGATGATATAGATAGATGATGATATAGATAGATATAGATATATAGATATATAGATATAGATTCTAGAATTATTGAATCTGTATACATATATATATAGATCTCTCCATACATATATATGTAACTATAACTATATAACTATATATAAATGCAAACCTCATCATTTGAGTTATGTACAAAGCAATTAATTAGCTTTTTAAAAATGTTTATAAACAATATGAATATCAGCACTAGAAAACTTTCATTAATGGTTGTATCCATGTTCTGAAGAAAATATTTTACAGAGGTGGGGATTGGTAAGAGTCACTTTAGCTAGGGTGAAAATGTTCAATGACATATAATCTTCACTCATTTTCCCCCCCAAGCTACAACTCACTGCTACAAAGGTCAGCAGCATGGTCCTCAGCAGATTTTCTGAATGTAGAACAGGAAATGTGAAATTATTTGTTCTGTCACCTGTTCCCAAAAACCTGACATAATTTAATATGAAGACTATTCTACTTTATCTCATGAAACTGGCAAAGAGGAGTTGGATAGAACCCTAAGTTATTTATGACTTATAAAATATGAGTTTGGGATTTTAACCTCTACTTGCTATAATTGTCTTCCTCCTCCCACCCACTAGCTAAAATCATCTGTATGCATATAATAGAAATTCTGGAGCAAAATCCCTTTTAAATCAGCAAAGGCAAATGAAAATAAGCATATATAGTGTAAATATGAATGAACCACTATCTTTGGCTTTTAGCAAAAACAATGAGAAGGCTTATCCTTTATACAGCCATTTCTTAGAATCATTGGGTTACAAAAGAAAAGAAAAGGAGAAGCATTTAAGTATGAACGTCAAATACTAAAAAAAAAAAAAAAAAGAGTATTATGCTAAGCAAAATAAGCCAGTTAGAGACAGACAAGTATCTCATGATCTTGGAATATATTGAACAAAATAAACCGATGAACGAAATAGATCCAGAGACATAGGGGCATGGAACATGGAATCTCAGAGGGAAGGTGAGGATGGGTGGGTGGGTGAGAAGAGATCAACCAAAGAACTTATATGCATATTTGCATAATCTATGGACATAGACAATAGTGTGGTGAAGGCCTGGGGTGGGCTAGAAGGGGCCAATGGGGGGAAAAGGAGGACATATGTAATACTTTCAACAATAAAGATCAATAATAACTGTTTTTAATCCTTCAAATAGGACTCCAATGTAGTGGTTGATAGCCTAAGTGCTTAGAAATTAATTGCACATCGAGGAATGTGGACAAAAAGGAATCCTCCTGCACTGCCGGTGGGAATGCAGACTGCTGCCGTCACTGTGGCGAACAGTATGGAGTTTCCTCAAAAAACTAAAAATGGAACTTCCATTTGACCCAGTGATCCCATTTCTAGGAATATATCCCAAAAAACTAGAAGCACCAATTAGAAAGAATATATGCAGCCCTATGTTCATAGCAGCACCATACACCATAGCTAAGATTTGGAAACAGCCTAAGTGCCCATCAGCAGATGAGTGGACTAAAAAACTGTGGTACATCTACACAATGGAATACTACACTGCAGTAAAAAAGAAGGAACTCTTACCATTTGCAACAGCATGGATGGAACTGGAGAGAATTATGCTAAGTGAAATAAGCCAATCAGATAAAGATAAATATAACATGATATCACTCATTTATGGAATATAATGAACATAAACTGATGAACAAAAACAGATCCAGAGACAGAGAAACATCAATCATACCGTCAAACCTTAGAGGGAAGGTAGGGGAGGGTGAGGGTAAGGGGGAGAGATCAACCAAAGGAGTTGTATGCATGCATATAAGCCTCATCAATGGACACAGACACCAGGGGGGTGAGGGCATGTGTGGGAGAGATGGGGGTAATGGGGGAATAAGGACACATGTAATGCCTTAATCAATTAAGAAATTTTTTAAAAAGAAATTAATTGCACAGGTGGTAAGAGGTATCTGCCTAGTATAATTTAGAGTTTCAGAAACCAAAATGGGCGTCATGTATCATAAGAGTTTCCAGGAAAAACACATAGTTACATTTCCTTGCTTTTACCTAGAATTATTGTAAGCCCATGTGCTGAAGTAATGCTATCTCTGTACACTGGAAGTTATATATGTGTTTAATTGTTTGAAGTTTTGAAAAAAGAAATAATTATCACTTAAAAATTATAACTTGGTTGACCAAAACTTTTTAGAAACTGTGACAAATGGAGAGGCTTTAAATACATTATTTGTATATTTAGGCTAGTGTAATTCAACTCCAGAAACCGAATGCTGAGAGGGAAGAGGCAATTTTTCAAGCAGATAGGACTGTACTCAAAAGAAAAGGTTTGTGTCCTTCTAAGCTCCCTCGTGGAATAAATGACATGGGCAGGAAAGCAAAATTCTAATATACACCAAGAAGAAGCGACATTTCATAGCATGCCTGATACATTTTCTCATAATATTAAAAACACAGTTTTCTAGGCCTTTTTTGCAGATAAATGAAATAGTTTATAAGAAGTTAGCCATGAACCTAACCTCCTTCAATTTGTAAATCACTTATCAAATTTCTAAATATGATTTTTCATGATGTTCCTTTTACAGAGGTTCTACTAGGGAAGGATGTCATGGATGCTACTTCAGATCTGTCATATATAATCTTCTAATCTGCCAACGTTTTGTGACTACAAGATGAGTTCATGTACAAACTGACAGGAGGTGATGATAAGTCTAGGCTTTCTGGAAGGTTGTTATAAGTTTAAGTCCCTCCCATTGTGCAGATTGCTCTCTGAATTGGGTTGGCAATTTTTATAATGACAGCTGCTGTCAGGTAAGAAGGAAAATGAATCAGTTCAACTGGGAATATTGTCAGGAACAGTTCAAGGGTGCTAGAAATAGAAGTGGTCCCAGATTGTGGCAAGAGTGACTTGTGTAAACTTACCAAGTCTCTCTGGGAATTCTGAATGTTTCCCTCCAGTGTGCTTTAAAGTCATTGCTTCTGCTGATAAGGATGCTTTCTTTACATGGAAAATGAAGTGTAAAACTTAGATTAGCTGATATAGAAAAAAAAAAGGACAGGCATGTCAATCTGGAGATTTTGGCCTTGACCTCCCCAAGTCTGGCAGCTCCTTATAAATGATATTACTATCATTTGCTATTATTAGTAGAGAGAGTACCAATACTAGTATAAGTGTACTACATAGTTTAATGTATATATTCATAAATGCCTACAACTTTCAATGATCTCTTGGGTAGTGGTCAACCAAAATAGTCTACCATTTTATATTGGAACTTGGATAACTATTTTCTCTAGGCAAGGTGGGGTCTAATACTTAAGAGAAATTATTCAAGATCTTAGAGCTTATTGGGATATCCTGAATGAATAAAACTGAAATTATGTCAGCCTTGGATGGGAGATGAGATCCTGGGGCATTTGTTGTGGTTGTTGTTTTATTTGTGTGTTTCATTTTATTTTTATCTTCTCAGTGTTTTTTTTTTAAATTTCTGAATTAGATTCTAATTTTTATAAAATTGGAGATTTCACATAAAAAATACAAATTCTTCTATATGTAACCACAAGGATCACATGTAGCCATGATAAGAGTGAGCTCTTACTGAAGAGCTGTGACCTGTGGCTCCTGGAAATGCTTTTATGTCACCATAGTCCCCACCTGGCTGGTGTCACACACTTAGGTGACCCACCTGGTCTCTATGAGCATCTGATACTGATAATTTTGCAATAGACAATGAAAAAAATCCAATGGCAATGGGTTCTTAAAGGTGAGTAGAAAGCAAAACAAAACAATAAGCAATATCTAATGGATATTACAAATTATTCAAATGTTACTTAAGATCTGAGAGGTCTTGCAATGGAGAGCCGGACTGTTAAACAGTAATTTTTACACAGTTACCTTTGTGGTCCCTAGAGAGTGGCTGATGAAGACGAAGACATATCTCCATTAAGAGGAAAAAAATGGACAGGTTACTCAAAAGCAACAATGGCCCTAACTGGTATGGTTCAGTGGATAGAGCGTTGGCCTGCGGACTCAGGGTCCCAAGTTCGATTCTGGTCAAGGGCATGTACCTTGGTTGCGGGCACATCCCCAGTAGGGGGTGTGCAGGAGGCAGCTGATTGATGTTTCTCGCTCATCGATATTTCTAACTCTCTATCCCTCTCCCTTCCTCTCTGTAAAAAATAAATAAAATATTTTTTTTTAAAAAAGCAACAGTGACAGAGCTCAGGCAAATGTTGAATTATACAAGGTGTGGGTCCTAGTGATAGATAAAAAATGATAAACAATAAAAAAATGGATTTTTGCCCTAACCAGTTTGGCTCAGTGGATAGAGCGTAGGCCTGCGGACTGAAGGGTCCCAGGTTCAATTCCGGTCAAGGGCATGTACGTTGGTTGCGGGCACATCCCCAGTGGGGAGTGTGCAGGAGGCAACTGATTGATGTTTCGCTCTCATTGATGTTTCTAATTCTCTATTCCTCACCCTTCCTCTCTGTAAAAAAAAAAATGGATTTTAAGAAATAGGTCACACTGTCATTGTTGGAAGAGCCGCAAATATAATTTAAAACAGAGTTACAGAAGACACAGCTTGTTTGCTACTCACTGCCTTAGGTCAAGGTTAATATTGGAAGCTGTCCATGAGTCCTAGCTTACAGGTAGGGCTTCAGGAAGCCACTACTGCTGTGAAGATGAGAATGGGTGCAGAGACTCAAGTCTGAGCCATAATTATTGTGTCATTTTGGAGCAGAGCTCTAGAATGTTGGTGTAGAAAACACAACTAATGGTTTTATAATGATGACAAAACTTTCTAAGCTGTGGGAATATGGACGAGAGAGTCAAGTACAAAAGCTTTGTTCAGAGGCAGTGCATATTCTTCACAGGAGGTGCACACTGTTGGTACAACAAGTGCATGATAACTCCCTTCTGTCAAAGGACTTTATTCTCAAAACTAGAGGCCTGGTGCATGAAGATTCATGAAAGAATAGGCCTTCCTTCCCCTTCACTCTGGACACCACCTCCTGCCTTCGCTCTGGGCCAGAGCTGCCTCCTGCCC
>NW_006282396.1:1851408-1864221 GCF_000327345.1 Myotis davidii
AGACGAGAGAGTCAAATACAACAGTTTTGTTCAGAGGCAGTGCATATTCTTCATAGGAGATGCACACTGTTGGTACAACAAGTACATGATAACTCCCTTCTGGCAAAGGACTTTATTCTCAAAACTAGAGGCCTGGTGCATGAAGATTCATGAAAGAATAGGCCTTCCTTCCCCTTCACTCTGGACACCACCTCCTGCCTTCGCTCTGGGCCAGAGCTGCCTCCTGCCCACTCTGGCCATCTCTGTGGCTACCACCCAGAGACAAGCCCTCGGCGGCAGGCTGGGGCTTGCAGGAAGCTTGGCTAAGCATCCCACCCAAAGGAATCCAAGCATCCCGCCTGCTCCAGCTGGCTCCAGCCAGCACCGCCATCTTTGTGTCTATGGATGCCGCCATCTTTGTGGCTATGGGCGCCAGCTGCCATCTTTGTCATGGAGTGATAGTTAATTTGCCTATTACCCTTTATTAGTATAGATGGTTTATTATAAGGTTAAATTAAAGAAATATGCTATTTCAAGAGATACCTTAGAATTCAAGGTAGCACTGATATTTAGTCTAGCAACCTAAGTTAGAAGGCATTTTTCCTCTTTCTAGGTCATAGAGTAAATCACTATAGTAACCCTAGACCTGAACTGAAGCTACATGATAATTGTCTAGTGTCGTTATCTGAAATGTCCTTGAATTCACAAGGTCGGTGTCAGATGTTGATACCATTGTACTTAGTTGGCTATTAATAATAGGAAAAGAGCCAAGGGAGGAGGCCAGGCATTATAGGTTTGCCATTTGGGCAGCTTCACCAGGAAACTGGATTTCACATTTCCCAGAGAACCACCAGAATCACTGGGGGATGGGGTCCAACAAAGGAGAGATAGACCCAGGTGCAGTGAAGTTGGAGTAACTAGAAAAGGTTCCTGTCAGTCACACCTGGGAACAGAGATCATTGGCCAGAATGGGCGTGGCCACAGTAAACCCATGAAAATTTGGGAATACATAATCCCCTAAACACACGGTTCTCAACCTGTGGGTCAAGACCCCTTTGGCGGTCGAATGACCCTTTCATAGGGGTTGCCTAAGACCATCGTGCATATCAGATATTTACATTACAATTCATAACAGTAGCAACATTACAGTTATGAAGTAGCAACAAAAATAATTTTATTGTTGGGTCACAATATGAGGAACTGTATTTAAAGGGCCTGAAGGTGAGAACCACTAGGCCCAGCTACATGTCTTCTATGACTGGCCCAAGGAAAATGGGACCTTGGAAACTCAGGTATTTGATATTCCACAAATAAAGCTTTCTATGATATGTCATCCTACCTTCTGAGTCTCAGAAAATCTTTTCCTCTGGATCAGCGGTTCTCAGCCTGTGGGTCGCAACCCCTTTGGGGGTCGAACAACCCTTTCACAGGGGTCGCCTAAGACCATCGGAAAACACATATATAATTACATATTGTTTTTGTGATTAATCGCTATGTTTTAATTATGTTCAATTTGTAACAATGAAATTGGGGGTCACTACAACATGAGGAACTGTATTAAAGGGTCGCGGCATTAGAAAGGTTGAGAACCACTGCTCTGGATATTGCAAAAAATCCACTCCCAGGAGCAACAGGTGGGGATGAGGACCTCTCCCTACTGGTAACAATATGAATACCTAGTCATTAAACTATGTCTTTTGTTTACATTGACATTTTATTAATATTATCACTTAAGAAGGAATCTTTCTAGTAACTGAGTCAATGCAGCCATTAAAGGGAGCATTAGAGAACAGAACTGCAGAATATCTGGATGCACTGGGATAAAACATTGGGAGCTTCACTTCCTCACATGTAAAATAAACATAATATTAACTATCTATGTTTACGGTTGTTAGGAAGATTACTTGCATAATCCATATAGAGTGTTCAGATATAATTTTTTGCTAAATAAGTATTGATAACGATGATGATCATGATGATGTTGATAGTGGCAACCAGGTGGACCACACTTGGAAGAACACCAAAGTTTACACTGCCTGGAATACAATGAAGCATTTTTAGGATTGGATTCCAGCAATTATTCTAGTTGCTAGGTCGGGCCAGGTGGATATATGGTTTCTCCTGACTAATTATGATTTACTCATCTAGGCTCCAGTTTGGTGCCACTTCTGGGAAACATTCCCTGACACCCTAAATTGAGTCAGTTCTCCGGCTTTCTGGGCCCATGATATTCCATCATTCCCATAGCACTTTTTATGACTCATTGTGAGGAACTATTTAATTCTCTGACTGTATCAATAAACTATAAACTCTATGAAAGTTGGAACCATTATAATTTATAATATATACCAAGTACAGCACTAAGCAAACAAGAGGTACTCAATAAATACTTGACTAATATATGAATATAGTAACATATTGATTGCCATAGTATACCTACTCACTCATCTCCAAACTCAGGTTAGAGTTCCATAAGTAAAGGCATCAGAAATAAACCAGTAGCATTCAGAACTGATGTGAAATTGTCCAACTTAAATCTATTCTGAAAGTATTATAAAGTAAAAGGGTAAGGCTGTTGGTAATTATATAAATCCAAAACTAATTTGAGGGATGTATAACTTTCCATGTTTAGAAATAGAAAAGATGATAACTTATGTATTGAAAGGCTAGGAACATTTTCCAGCCCTGGAATAAGGCAATGTTTACATGCAGTACATTACAACACTTAATTATTTATTCACACAGCAACTATTAGAGTAGCTCTTTTCCTAGATTTGGAGGATGCAATAGGGAACATGATAAATATGGTTCTTTGTTTCCATGGAGATTATATTTAGGAGAGGAAGAGAGAAAACAAAGAAACAAGAAACCAAGCAAAAGTTAGCTGCCTCTGCTCTACCCGAGGCCACCCACCATGAGCTACAAAGTGATGTACAGATGGCTGCTACTTGTGCTGGGTTTGGAGGTGCCCAGATGAGGCCACGCTGCAAACCAAGGCCAGCTGTTGCAAGTGCTGGGCCTGGGGCCACTTAGCTAGAGGTACAAGGCACACTGGGGCCAGATGCTGCTTGTTTGAGAGATTTCAGGAGAGTCTGAAGTGTGAACCAAGAGGTCATTCTAAGGAAAAGCCACTAAAAACAGCTTGGGTGTGCCCACAAGTTGGGTGGGACAGGGTCTCAGGAAATCACCAGGACTGGGCTTCAACAACACGTGGGTGAACTGAGAGGGTATTATGCTAAGGGAAATAAGCCAGTCAGAGAAAACAAGTACTATATGATTTCACTTATATGTGGAATCTAATGAAATAAATAAACAAAATAGAAACAGATTCATAGATACAGAGAACAGACTGATAGCTATCAGAAGGGAGTGGGGTTGAGGGTTAGGGTGAAAAAGGTGAAGGGATTAAGCAAAACAAACCAACAACAACAACAACAAAAAATACTTTTCATAGACACAGACAACAATTACCAGAGGGAAAGTGAATGGGGGGAGGTAGAAAGTATATAGTGGGGATAAATGGTGGTAGAAGGAGACTTGATTTGGGGTGGTAAACACACAGTACAATATACAGATATATTATAGAATTGTACACATGAAATATATATAATTATATTAACTAATATCAACCCCAATATATTCAATGTTTCAAAAATCAATTAAAAAGAGAAGAAAAAGAAAAGAAAGAGATCAACCAAATGAAATATCAGATATTGAAAGGTCCACAGAATATAATAGTGAGTAATGGGATGCAGAGGACTGGGAGGTAATGAATAGGGTTTACTTTAGATTAGATTATCATGGATGGCCTCTCTGGGGAAATTTCTTCTTATTTCAGAGATGAACAATGAGAGGTTTCTAGCACTGAGAAGATCTGGGGGACACCAACCAGATAAAAGAAACAACATGGTAAAGGCTATAAGAAAGGAGTTTTTGTGATGTAAACAAAAGACCGGGAGAGGAAAGGAGTCTAGAGCAAGAGGGAGAAACAGAGGGAGGGTGGAGTGAGGTGATGTCAGAGAAGGAGGAGGGTCTAGATCCTGTAGCTTTTGTGCAGCATAGCAATTAGGATGTTATTCTGATTCCAGTGGAAATCCATGTTGTTTTTTCTAGCATCATTTAGGTTATAAAAAAATAATGGTTATTTTAAGGAGAACATACCCATTCTGTTATGAATGCTGAATGAATGCACACATTATATATAAATTTCAGACATCATTAATAATGATGTTGCTAGAGATTTTGCCTTTTTTTTTTTAATGCTACATAATGATTTCAAAATCCTTCTGGCTGAATATTGCAGTCCAATTGTTCTCTATTCTCCAACATCCCCAAAATGATTTTTGTTGACAGATCAATGAAAATAGCCTTAATTAAGGCAGTAGGGGATCACATTTCACATCAAAGACAGCTAATTTATATCAGGACCAAAAATTACCAAGCTATAGAAAAGTCTCCTGTAATAATTCTAGTTGATGTAGTCCCATCACACAAATCATCCCACCGAGGCAGCGAGGTCATTCATGGACAATTCCCTCAGAGATGTTCCCTCAGAGCCTGAACCCCTCCCTGCAGAATGTGACCTGCCACTTTTTTTTTCTTTTTGTTTGCAACTGATTGAAATTCTGATTGAAGAAAGTTAAATTATGTGGGGCTTTTTTTTTTCTGATTTCATTTGTTTTCTCACCAGAAAACTTTGGGGACGCACTTGGATGTTACCTTCTATTCTCCTTGTAACGTGTCGCCAGGGTGAGGCTATAATTGATGCTGACTCTCAAGCTGCTGTGACTTATTGTCCACTGCAGAGTTTAGCTCACAGCATTTGGCCATTTGTTATAAATCCATACACTGTTTCCCAAGTAAGTATCCTTGGTGTCTCCTTATGCTATTACCTTTAAATGCCTATAACAAGCACTGACAATTCTGGCCTATGTGGAAGTTTTAGCCAGCTTCTTGGTTATCCTTATTATTTTGAGCTCATAAATAAACAAGGGATTGTATGTTCCATCAGTTATTTCAAAATAAATCATGTTCTATCCCCCACCTCCCCCCTGGCCCCTCTGAATGGAAGTGTTTCTGTATACTCTGTTCTGTGCTATGGGCTGGTTGATAAAAGTTGAATAAGGCATGGTTGCCTCATTTAAGGCAAGGGTAGAATGTCAGGCCCATGGACCATATAAAGCCTGCAAAATCATTTGTCCTGGTCCTGCTAAGGCACTAGGGGTAAATTAATTGTTTGGCCAAATATAGCAGGGTAATTCTTAACTTGATAATTTTGTATGGCCCACAAAAGATGTTATAAATTTCCAAATGGTCCTTGGTAGACAAGAGGTTCCCCACCCCTGTTTTAAGGGTAGTAAGGAAGACAACAATTTAATCAACAATTGCATGCTATATATGGGAACTAGGTCCTGTAAGGGATTTTAACCCCTTCCTCTGTCTTCCTTTCTCACATAGCAGTGGAATCTAAATTATCAGAAGTTCCAACAGAACTTTGAAGGATAAATAGAATTAATCATATGACGAAGGAATGTCTTCCATACATGGGGAGGTAGACAGGATTGGAGATCCACATGACCTGTGAAAATTGTAGGAGGAAGACTAGGTCTACTCACTGAGTCATAAGGGAAGGAGGAAAGGTTATAAGTAAAGAGATTGAATACTGGTCACCTGTTGGAGGAGTTGGGGTGCCCACAATTATCCCAGAAAGTATCAGGTTAGATTAAACTTATAGAGAGAGGGATTAGGGAGGTTGTGAAGAAGAAAGACTGTTCTATGGCCAGCATGGGAGCTAGGAGACCAGAGGTTTAGACTGGAAAATGCAGGTTAATAGTTTATCAGAAAATGCCAAGGTCAGGGCCCTGGAAGTTTTGATGGAAAAAGTAATTTTACTTACATTATATACTAAAATAATTATATTTTGGGATGAATTAACAGAGTTGGCTGTTTGTACCACATGAATACAATGGTATTAGTAAATAAAACAAAACACTTGGCATTTGTTAGAGATGTCAGTGATTCTGTGATTCAATGATAACAACTTATACACATAAAATTTCTCCGCATGAGATTTCACTCCATATCTAACCCCCCATTCTGATTCATTCCTCCACTCAGCCTTCCTCACTCCTACCATTTCCAGAATACCCAACCTGCCTGATCACCAGCTCTCATTTCTAACATGGCTCCTTCCAATCCAATTCCATATAGTTTAGACCTTAAATGGTTATGTACTTATCAAGATAATAAACTCATTATAGGAGAGAAATGTTGTCTCTATTTATGTTTCCTTTCTGTTTCCCCTATAGGATAATTCTCAACCAAGCTGTACATTAAACTATACTGCTGCCTTGTCTCCACATCTAAACACTAAATCATAATTCTCTAGAAGTGAAGGCTGGGCAGTGGTGTTTTGGGAAAATTCTCCAGGTAATTGTAATGTGCAGCGATATCAACCCAGTGTTAGTACCTAGTTGGCACTCAGAGAAAAGTGTTGTGTTTCAGAAGCCTTTGTACATAAGAAGAAAACTAGCCAATTAAACACCAGTCAAATTGCAAAAGCACAAACATCCCAATTTTTTTGCTTCTCTTGCAGTGGAGGGGTCAATATCCTTCAAATCACAGGTGAGGTTTTATAGCTAGGTATTATCAACAACAGTGCCATTTAAACAAAGCTTATTTGCTGGGACACTCAACCACGCTGTCAATCTGACCATTGCATGCATCTAATTAATGAACAAGATTCAAAAGGAAGGGTTCTAGTGAACTGTAATCTTCTCCTGCCATTTTCTAAAATGAATAAAAGGTAACAAAAGCAATTACATTGAAACAATGCTCTGACCTCAATAATCACAGGTTGGAAATACTTTTCTCTGGCAAAACCATTAGGAGGAAGTGTGAACGGGGTGAACATCAGCTTCTCTGTGTTTGGGATAACAGTAACTCAGCAGGACTGCAAAAGCGGAGCCCTACTAAATCTCCTTCACATCCTACAATTCCTGCTTCTTCACAGAGTAACTCTTTGATTCCTGGTTTCATCCACCCAGCTTTTATGATCATTATACTTTTCACTTGGATGTGTTAGACGCTACATGAACCCATTAGAAATACACCAAGATATGCTCCATTTATAGACATAAGAACTAATTTTGTTACTGATGATTTCTAACGTCATGGGATGGACTAGGCATTTAAAGGAAAGACAAAGAGCAAAATGGCTTTAGCTCGTCACTTATCACCTCAGGGACTCAGGCTATCTTTTCTTTTTTCACCCCCTGTATTAATAACATGCCTGCTACTTACCTCACAATAACACAAAACTCATGCAGTCCTGTTATTTCTGGAAAACTGTGCTTCTGAGGGTTCTCTCTGTATCATGTCTTTCCTTCTCTCTCTCTTTCAGCTAGCTAACATCAAGAAATGATAGGATCGTTTAAAATAAGTTAAAATTCTAAAATAATCACAAGATAACATTACACATAATTTAGGAAACAAGGAGGAACAGTTTGTATAAATTCACTATGCTGGTAAAGCATGCATATCATTTGGGTGGTATTTCTTTTTGTCTTTGCATCATATTCATGAATAATTTAATAAATCTTTCAACTGAGCCTCCTTTTCTAACAATCTTTCAATCCTTACCTGTCTCCCTCCCCATAACCCTAAGTCACACAGCTGGTTAATTATGGAAATAAAACTCTAATCAAGTTCAGTATGACTCTTAATTTGCCATTTCCGACGCCCTCACCCTGCATTTTCAGCACCTGATGATGCCTTTGAAGTTACAACAGACATTGAAAGCTTGTTTAGAGGTTCAACCTGAGGACAATCAGAAAATCGTTTCTCTGTCCTGAAGAATGGTCTTTTCAGTTAGGCAAGTCTGTCTTAGTCCCTAATCTGTAGTTGCAAGAGGGGCACATATAATCATGAAGAGAGTTGACTGCACCGTCTCTACTGTCTGGTAAGTACAGGAAACTGCTGAGCAATGGAGTACAAATATAGTGCCCATCCACAGCTTGGGAGGTGCAATGGATGTGACAGTGTAGTCACCCTACTCGAATGACTTCATCAGAGAAAAGTTCTGAATCCTGTGGCCCTCAAAGTCCAACCAGAGAAGAGCCCAGGTAATCCCATAAGGTGATTCAATGTGCTGAACTAGATATAGATGTATTGGAAAATCTGAACACTGAGGAAGGTGAGTCTATCCAAAGAGAAACAAGTACACTGGGGCCTTGACTTATGAGTTTAATTCATTCCGAGACCGAGCTCGTTAAGGAGCTCGTTAACTCAAATTACTCTGTCAACTCAATGCAAAAAATCGGCTGAGAGAGAGCTGGTATCTCAAAAATCTTGTTAGTCGGGACACTCGTAAGTCAAGGCCCCACTGTATAGAAAGTACACTCAGGCCTGGTTGGTGGTGTTCTGTGGTTGAGCGTCGACCTATGAACCAGGAGGTCACCGGTCTGATTCCCACTGAGGGCATATGCCAGGATTGTGGGCTCGGGCGCCCCAGTAGGTGTGGGGGCGGGGCATGCAGAAGGTGGCTGGCCAATGATTCTCATCCTTGATGTTTTTATCTCTCTCTCTCTAAGAAAGTACACTCAGGTCTACAACTACAAATATTTTTTTAAAAGGGTATTGCTACCAAAAACTAGGTGCGAGGACCATTGTCCAAGAGCTGAAATATAGAGAGGGGTCACACAGTAGGTACTAGAATCATAAAAGAGAAATTAGATACCGGCCAAATCACTACCAAAGCAGGGGAGAGTGAATGAGTAATACGGAAGTTTCTCTCATTCTGGCGCTCTCAATCTCCTATCAGTGTCTGTTAGTTGAAAGTAGCAAGAAAGAAACCATTGGGTGAGTGAACATAACGAGAAATGGGTTTGAGAGCAAATAGGCAAGTGATTGACCCAACTTCCAATACACTCATGATATAATTCTGAAAATAGTGTTCAAAGAAAATCAAATACTTTTTATCTTTATTTGATAACATCCAGAGGTATATATTGCTTGCTCATTCCAATGATTATTACCATGGTCATTTTAACTCTACCATTAATTTTTTTCAAAGTTGGCTGTATACACATTCACTTTACTAACCATAGTCAACTTAATGGCAGTGGGCCCATCAAAAGTTTCCTTCACATGGCCATGTCCCTTATCACTTTAAAAACTACCGAAGAAGACATCTATGTTAAATCTCCCTTAGGTTCTCTCTAGGTAATTCAACTCTATCACCAAACTATATCTTATATTTAATGTACTATGAATAAATTTAATTTTTATGATATGTAACTATATTCCCCAATTTGCCCATTCAATTAAAATGTTATGTGTGCTATTGGGTTCATTAATTCTTCATGAACATTTTCTTTCCATTAATAAGCTCTTTGTGGATAGAAAAAAATATGAATATGTCCATTAGTACCAATAGCACCTAATCTAGTACTATGCATATAGTGATGAATTTTAGGGTTAATTAAATATACCTTCCTTTTTTTCTATCACACATTACATTAAAATTCATAGCCTGTATGGGAGATGACCTAGTGCACTGGAAAAAGACATCATAAAATATTACTAAAATAAAATGATATTAGGAAAAATTATTATTCTAAGTTGATTACTTAACAAAATACTAATAGTTATTATAATCAGAATAATAGCATGTTCTATAGAAGAGTGATGTGAAAATGTAAGTCCACTACTGTTAAATGAATGTGAAGTTGTTTTTATTATCTTTATGTAATCCTCATAAATAACTTGTGTGATGACTATGTGCATTCCTATTTTACATATGTGAGAAAGGGAGGTATAGCAATTTAAGTAAAGTTCCTTAGATAAAATAACTAATAAGTTGTAGCACCAGTATGAGAACTTTAACCTGTGACTTTATTTGAAAATATCCGCTCCTTACTGTAGACCATGCTGTGACCAGTACAAAAATTAAGTTGGTTAGTGTAAATACTATATCAGGTCTAATTTACTTCAATAAAATTATTTATCCAATCTTTCCCTTGGATATAAAAAGGTTTTTAATTTAATTAGTTTTTGAGAGTAAAGGCAAAATATATTAGATATGAGTTGTAGTTTCCACACAAGTAAGCATATTTCTTTGTACTCACTGATCATATAATGAACTTCACTAGAAATACAGAATATATATATACTCTTTGAAGATTTTGATCTATCAAAATCTTTGAATCTTGAACTTTGTCTCAAGTTTGCAAAATGATTTAGTAATCAAATTTAAGTTAATCATTCTGAATTAGTGGCATAGCAATTCTCATCAACACTAGTTAACACCTGCAAATGATACTAGGAAATAAAAACACCGGTAGGTCATTCTGTCAAAAATAAAATTCTCAAATATAATTTTTATTTTCTTTTGAACACTGTCAACTTTATTTTGCGAAATAGGAACACGTTGTCTTGCTAACACTGAAGAAACATTGCCAACCTGACATCTAAGTGGACAGTGCAGCTACTAACTGTCAAAAGCAGCAGCTTCAGAGTTAGCTTCTTAACTCACTGTGTCACCTTGTCATGTCCTTTAATCTCTTGTGGCCTCAGCTTCCTCATCTACAAAATGGACATGGTGATAGCAGCACCCATCTCATAGGGTTGCACTAAGAACAAGGTAAATAATCTATATTAAGCACATAGAGGAGTGCCTGGAACATGGTACACATTCAATAATGTTAGTTACTATGAAGCTCTACAATAATTTGAAGCCAGGCCCTACATTATCTTCCAATAACAAAAGATAAGAAATATTTCATCATGAGCTGTCCTTTCTCAGTACATGCTGAGGTCTACAGCATCCAACCTCAAGACTCTAACCACCCGTGTGGGACTAATGGGATGGGCTGAGTTATCTTCTTCTCTTACCTTCCAGCTAGCTTCAGTTCAGATATGCTAGAGTCTTCAGGGTTGTTGGGAAGACGTAATCTATTCTTTGTTTGATGGAAATCTAGCAGAGATAAAAATGCTTTACTTCACCTATCCTAGTTGGAAAGATATAGAAGATAAAGGGAATAAATGTGAAATCAAAATATAAATTGGCCATTCAGTCCCTGCAATAACAAGATGGAATTATGACCTATTTTTTAACTATTCTTGGCATCTCATCATTAAAAACCAATTGGCTTATTCTTTCATACTTGAAGCAGAAATGAACGGAAGCCTTACTTTTGAGGTAAAACTTGTGCTGAGCTCCTGTCATTTTCATTTGAAATGTCTCTGAATCCCTTGTTTCCTGAGCCCTAGAGGAAACAATGTAGGGGGCTCAGTACAAGATGGTGTCTACGGTTACAACACTGTACTGTGCACTCAAAAAAAAAAAAAAAGGGTTAAGAAGGTAGATCTCATTTTAAGTGTTCATATCAGAAGGAAGTACTTAAATTAAACAGATGTTGTGGGGTTTGGAGTCCTAACGAGGCAGCCTCTCCTCTTTATTCCAGGGTAACAGTTCTCTGTGAGATAGCCTCATGATATGTTCTTTTATTAAATAATTTAGAGTCTGGGTTCTTTGAATTAAATCAAACCAAAGTTCCTGTGTAATTAATTGGCTGATTTTATACCCAATAACTTTCCAAATGTCTCTTTTTAATAATCTGATAAGGACTAACCGTGTATTCCAGATGTGAATTAATGTAGTCAATTTTGAATTGCTACTAATTTAACATAAGCAAACTTTCTGTTTTAACAATAAGAGTCCTTCATTGAATAACATGTTCCAAAAGACTCATTTTAAGAGGGGGGCGGGGGATGCTAGGAAAAAAAAGAGAAAAAAAGGTGATTGCAGGTTTTGAAGGGAATGAAATCAGTAGAAAACCAATCACGCCTAAGACTTGTGGCCTGTCCAAGTAGAAAGGTGTTTTAAATGATTCATTAATGAGAACACTAGCTTGCCCCAAAGTACACTTCAAAGTTACGGGGTACAATTAGGCACTTCTATGCCTAAATGCATGACTTGCCTTTAAGAAAATGTCATAGACTAATTAGGAGGTAGTCTAACACTATGTCTTTAACAAGGTGGAATTATGACCTATTTTTTAACTATTCTTGGCATCTCATCATTAAAAACCAATTGGCTTATTCTCTCATACTTAAAGCAGAAATGAACGGAAGCCTTACTTTTGAGGTAAAACTTGTGCTGAGCTCCTGTCATTTTCATTTGAAATGTCTCTGAATCCCTTTCTATTCATCACAGTGGAGAATGGCTTCAGAACTGGCTAAACATCCAGACTTTCCTTTTTTGTCATTTAATTGAACTTTGGTTGGTCTAGTTTCTTTGGGATGACTTATTTTCATTGCCCCTGCTGATCAATGTCAATTATAGTAAAAACTCACAGATTTTTCACTGCTCATGCAATCTTGAGTAATGGAAGTTTGAAATAATGCATAAATGTCATTTGTATTTAGAATGACCATTGCTAATGGCACCATCAGCAAATTTTCAGTCAACTATAAGATCCCCTCCCCACATACATTATTTGATCTCTGGTCCCATTCCTTGCCATGGTGTATGCCGACTGTTGGAGCTGGCGTAACATAAAGAAGAGAATTTTCTGTTCCTTGTAGAAAAGATGAAGACTACGGTGCTTTGAAAAACCTTCCCACTGCGATAGAGATAGGACTTAGATAAAGTAGAAAACATGATTAGTAAAGCATTTCTGGAATTTCAAAAAGGTAATGAAAAACTACCCGGACCAAGAGTGAGGTGAACTATGCTTGACAGCATTGCCAGAATATGAGATGGAAAACTCAGGTGGACCTGGTTTAAAAACATATAGATAATTTTAAATAAATGAGAGTTTATATATATAT
>NW_006282396.1:1864461-1872898 GCF_000327345.1 Myotis davidii
TTTTTCCCATAGAGTAACTTGAAGGCAAGGCTAACAAAGTATTCCTTAGAAGAAATAATAATGAGCTTATTTCAAGACATATGTGATGTATTTGTAAATAGCAGTATTTAGTGGGGATATCTCCCTTGAAGTTAGCTTTTCAGCTATACAGGTAAAGCTGAGCCCCCTTGCTTTGTATTTTCTATTTGAAAGGGTTACCATGTTACTTGAACACAGAAATTATCCCTGTTACTGCAGGCAAGTTTCAGAGGATTTCACACTTACATGTGCATCGTGATCACTTAGACTTTTGAAAAAATGGGAGGGCACATCATTAGGTCAATGAATCAGGATTTCCAAAAATAGTTCAGTACTGGTACCCAGGCACTGATTGCTTTCTTAAAACAGACACACACAACCTTCAGCCCGTGCCGGCGTGGTTCAGTGGTTGAGTGTCGACCTATGAACCAGGAGGTCCTGGAGTAATTTCTGGCCAGGGCATATGTTCAGGTTGCAGGATTTTATTCCTATTGGGGAGCATGCAGGAGGCAGCCAATCAATGATTTGCTCTCATCACTGATATTTCTATCTCTCCCTCTCCCTTCCTTTCTGAAGTAAAAAAACACACAAAAAAACAAAAAACAAAAAACAAACAAACAAACAAAAAAACATTCTTCAGGTGACTTTCATGCCCAAAGATGCTTGTCAACCATCTTATCCTTTAAGAGGAGACTTGTTTACTTCATTAGCTTACTTTACATACCATAATTTTGAAGTCAGCCTTTAAGAAATATTAATATTTAATGATATCTAGCTTGATTACATACAGTCACTCAGTTATATTAATTGAGAATGACTTTGACAACATCACCGAATGAACTGTATATATTTATTAAGTCTTCAGTTGGAAGATAATTTACAAATAATACAAATTGTGATATGAGAATTAAAGTCAAATTACTCCTCACTGAAGCTAGAGCTAGAAGTGTCAAGGCAAACTGCCTGTTTTGGGGGTCACATTGTGCCAATATTCACATCATGGCTGTGCTGGAAGGAGAAGAGAGGGAGAGAAAGAAATTGAAAACCTATTTGACAAAATAATGACAGAAACTTCCCTAACTTGGTAAAAGAAATAGACATCCAAGAAGCACAGAGAGTGAAAAACAAAATGAACCTAAAGAGGCCCACACAAAGACATATCAGAATTAAAATGCAAAAGGTTAAAGACAAAGAGAGAAACTTAAAACTAGCAAGAGAAAAGCACTTAGTTGCCTGCAAGGGAGCTTCCTTAAGACTGTCAAGAGATTACTCAAGAGAAACTCTTCAGGACAGAAAAGATTGACAAGGAATAGTCAAAGGGTTGTAAAGCAAGAACCTACAGTCAAGATTACTCTACCCAGCAAAGCTATCCTTTAGAAATGAAGGACAGATAAAAAGCTTCCCAGGCAAGAAAAAGCTAAAGGAGTTCATTTCCCTCTAAGTATGTCTAGTGTCATCAGATGGGTGCCTAAAAAATTCCTTGCACTTAATAGTTAGAAAAATTTTGTCAGATATTATATTTTGTCAAATATTAAACAAATAAAATTCATTCGTTGAGCTTAATACATGGAACATTCTCAAGTATCCATTTTTCCTCTCGTGGGAAATATATATTCCATAAACCTGTATTTTGACATACTTTAAGTCCCTAAACAGGACTATGGTTGGATAGACTCTTATCCTGAAAATACAATTGTCTGCACAGGTACAAGGGAGAGTGTACTATTAATTCTTGAGTGACTTTAGGAAGATGATGGATTTTAGACGGAGTATATACACAGTACCTCTAAGATCTGAACTAAATCCTCCACTCAATATCCAATACTGCTTTTCCTCTGATCCATTTTATGTTTTTAATGTGTTGCCTTATACTGTATTGGATGAAAAGTTAATGAAATGTTCTCTGCACTGACAGTTATTCCCAACCATATCTGGAGACAAGCTGAGACTGGGTTAATACCACTGCCACCTGATTTTCTACTTCCCAGGGCTAGTTGTTGCTAACACCTGTCTTCCTAGAGTAATACCTACACCACTTTTCCTGCCCTCAACTTCGGTTTTATGAGTGTTATCAGAAATCTGCTTTAAGCATTTAATGTACAGCCTCCAAGAAACAAAAGAAAATAAAATTGCACTTTTATGAATTTCCAAATTGCCATAGCTCACACTCAATATTTATTTTATTTTAATATCACTGCCAATGCGTTTTGTCAGTGAAATAAATTTAGCACTAATGAGCATATTTCAAAAGTATAAAAGCACAGTTTAATTAATGATTCACTGCAATCTCTACAAAAACAACTCTGAGAGGCCATGGAGTCATTGAGCAGGAGGGAAACCATGAGAAGACAATGGAGCAAAAACATAAATAGGCAAAAGCAATTATGATGTTTACATTAGAATTTAATAAAGGAATCTTGTTTCTTTTCAACATCACAAAGACAAAGTTATACAATAACAAAATTAGGTTAAAATAATTATGAACGTGCCCCAGACTAGTTACTTCATTAAATTAATTCAACAGTTGCCCTGGCACATAGTAGGGTTTACACATGTTCATTCCTTTCTATTCTCTGCTTCTCTCTTGTTTTACAATGTTTTAAATAAATATCTGGTCTGGAATTAATTTTAACAATTAAATTTGTTGTCTTTTAAAATATAACCATTATTTTACATTAAGAATTGTTTAAAGGAATATATGTTTTTAGGCTTTAAAGTGTGGTTGTAATTTCCAGTCTGTCTAATGTATATGCCTACATTATTGATTTTTTTCTTACAAATTGAGATATCATAGAATCATTTTGTTCCCCTTATTACTATTATTTAAATAGTAATTAATTTGTTAATCTCATTTAGGACTATTCAAGCAAAATAAAAATATGTTGGTCATAGAGATTATTATTATCAAATCTAATATTAACTTTGTTTTGAAATAGCACATTTTTTAATTCTTACAGCACAACGCAAGCCTGAGCAGAGGAAAATCGCTGAGGAATCAAAATGAAAAAGATTCAATTTTTGCCCACTTTCCATAACAAATCTAAGATTTTTTAAATTAAACTTATTGGGGTTAATAAGATTACATAGGTTTCGAGTGTACATTTCTGTGATACATAACCTGTATAATTGCATTGTGTGCCCACCACCCAAAGTCAAATCATCAGCTGCCACTATATATTTGCCACCCTTTACCACCCCTCTACCCTCTTCCCTCAGGTTATAGTAGACACCACCCCAATCTATAATCTTCCTACTAAACTTGTTTTTTTCCCACATATTAATTTTATATTTCCATTGTTTAGTGATATCTATACACTTCCTGACCTCTCTTGGCTCTTTAACCCATTTTAATGGCTTTGTCCCGTCATGAGAGAGAAGAATGAACCAGTTGTGGATTGATCTCCTGCAGACTGGTCACGCAGAGAAGGTGCAGGCATTCTGCAGAACTCTGTGCAAACTGAACAGAGCCCAGCGAATAAGGCATTCAATCCTGGACAATCCCAAAGCTGATATTCAGTTTACCTGACCATGGCAGAGGAGGGTCTGATGCTTATCCAACCATGCATCTATGGAAGGAATCTTGCTGCCAGCTTTTTATATTACACAGCGACAAGCTCAAGGTTTGGACTCTAGCCCACTGATCGCGCCAGGGAAAAAGATGGTGTTACTCCCACCGTGAAAGCTGAGTCAGCAGGATCAGCCTGTAGCCAAGGTTCTGCCAAAATGTATTCCTGTTGTGTCCTGCCTTTGTTCACAACAGGAGAAGAGCTAGTGCTTCCTTAAAGCCAAGTCAGACTCCTTCTCTCAAAAGTTGATGTCCTGCCCTGACCGGTTTAGCTCAGTGGATAGAGCGTCGGCCTGCGGACTGAAAGGTCCCGGGTTGGATTCTGGCTAAGGGAATGTATGTAGGTTGTGGGCACATCCCCAGTGGGGGGTGTGCAGGAGGCAGCTAATCCATGTTTCTCTCTCATCGATGTTTCTAACTCTCTATCCCTCTCCCATCCTCTCTGTGAAAAATCAATAAAATATGTATTTTTTTAAAAAAGTTGATGTCCTTTCCTGCTAGATACCCAGAGGTTACCTTATAATAAATATGCATCAGAGATCCATAAATCTGCTACTATTCCTTTGCCATGGGTATCCTCCTTCTGAACCAGGGGGCCTAGTAGATATGCTCATTGGCTATTTAACCTCTCCCTCTTTTTTAATGAAGTTCTCCAATTACTCATCCTGGAGGCAGAATTGGGCAGTGCTGATCATGACCCCTCCCTGGAATACCACACTCTTCCTTTTTTCCCTACCTTATTTGTGACTTCACCTTATTCTCCTTTGCCGGATTATATTCGAATTCATAAATTGTAAAATTAGGGTCAGTGAGTGTTTCATCCATCTCTCTATTTCTCTGTCCCCATCCCCCAGATCACCTCATCCTGTTCTATGACTTTAAATATCATCTGCAATCAATGAGTAACAACTTGATGCTTCCAGCCCAAACCTCTTCTCTAAACCACAGATTCAGGTATGCACAGACTTCTCAAGTAAGTAAGAGGGTCATAAGCAAATGAGTTCTAACCTTCTTTGATCTTAATCAAGGTTTTACTCAGATTAATTATTAGTACTCCACTTTAATAAATCCAAATTTGCCCAACTCTAAACTTACTTCTTCTTTACTCTTTCCGTCATCATTAAAAGGTAACCATAATCTTCTAGATAATTACACTAATTCACCTGGCATCCTTGCTGACCCCTCTCTTTTCTCTAACACTCTTCATCTGAGCCATCGGCAAATTGTTGATAATTCTGAAATATATCCTGAATCCATCTGCTGCTCCCTATCTCCACTACCACTTCCACAATCCAGGGCAACATCACCTCCTATTTGGCTTAATAGTAGCTTCCTAGTTATTCTCTGTGCTTTCACTCTTGCCCTTCTATGAATATTCTTCAAACAGCAGCAGCAGAGCACAGGTTTTGAGTACAGAATTGGTGCCACCTTGCTGTCTAAGTGTCATTAGTCTCATGTGCTCCCTCAAGAACAGGTCTGCTTAGGGCTTTTGCACTAGATGTTCCTTTCACCTGGGATGCTATTTTCTTAAGTAGCTGAATGCCTACTTTCTTATTTTCTCTAAATCTATGCTCATATATCACCTATTCCATTTTTTTAAAAAAATTCTCATATAAAATATAACATCCCCCAGAATAATTTGTATCTATTAATCTTGCTGTATATTGTTTCATCGCATTTAACCTCACTGAAATATCCTATCATTGTTTGTCTTCCTCTGAAAAATATACACTACAGAAGAGCAGGGCTTTCTTACTCTTGTTGTTCTTCTAATTTGTCAGTGCCTATGTCCCTATGTGGTAGCTTATAAAAGTCACCCCTTCTGTAGTTTTCAGTATCTTGCTGTAAATTTAGTTTCAAAACAAAAATAATACTAATAATATACAAGCGTCACGCCCTTTGCATGCACTTAACATATACATTAGGGTATCACATCATTAACTGTTAATATATAATTGTTAATTATTTAATGCTAATAAATTATTTACCAAATATACTTTTAAGCCTGTAGATGAGATTGTGCTAAATACTGTTGGGACTATAAACATATATAAGATCATTGTTCTCCTTTAAATAGCAGTATATAAATTGGTATACATCGTCAGAGACAAAAACATATAAAGATAACAGTCTAGGAAAGTGAGAGAAAAAGAAAAAAGACTCTAAGCTGGATAAAAGACAGCAATACAAAGTTTTGTTGCACAGTTGGCAATTACATTGTATCTTGATATGATTTAAACATAAAAAGATGAAGAAGAAATAGCAATTCTATCACTTGTTAATTATAAAATTATGTTTCCTTAAACTTAGTTTATATTTTAACTATCAGATATTTAGTTTCCTCATCTACATAATGGAGGGTTTGTGCATATTAAGTGAGAAAAATGTTTGTAGAGCACATAACTTATTGCCTGGCACATAAGTTCTCAATAGTATAATAGTGAGAAAAATATAGACCAAATAAACAGCACGAATGATACAGCTATAAAATGGCAGGGCTTTTATTTTATATTGTTTTAAAAACAGAAAGTAAATTGTTATTACTTTAATAAGAAAAAAAATAACACACGGTGTTATGAAAAAGTGGATAAAATAGCTTTTTTTGTAATGGCCATTTTTATACATAAACAACATGCTTACTAATGTTTCTCTGTTCTTCGCAAGATTTCTAATTAATGCAGGTAGAGTTGCATATTTACCAAATTAAAAAATAAAAAACAATTTTCAGTTAAATTTGAATTTCAGATAAACAAAAAATAATTTTAATATAAATAGGTCCCAAATATTACAATGTACATACTTGTATTTGTTTTTAAATGTTGTTATTGTTTTTCAACTAAATTTCAAATTTAACTGGCATGCCTAAATTTAATCTGGCAACCATAAATACAATGTCTGCTTTTATTTTTTTAACTTAGATAGCAGTATGCTCATAAACAGGCTCATCAAAAGTACACACACACACACACACACACACACACACACATTCACAGAGGCCTCACATACTTTGCCATTTCATTTATTCCGCTGGTGAGGGCCAGCTCTAATGTACCCCTGGAAAGAAACTAAAAAAACTAGAAGTGATTGTAGTATCAAATTAAGATCCATTTAATATAAACATCAGGGATCTGTAAACTATGGCCTGTGGGCTAAATCTCATCTATTACTTTTTGGGCACATCCCTCAAGCTAAGAATATTTTTTGTTTTATATTTTAATTTATAAACAAACAAAAAATACAAAGAGAAATTATGTGGCTTACAAAGCTTAAAAGGTTATTTTCTGCCCTTTAATAGAAAAAGTCTGTGGACTCATGAATAGAGAAAGAAACTCATTTGTCATTCATTCATTCATTATTGAGAGCCCACTATGTTGCAGGAACCCTGCTTATAGAGCTTACAGTGTATTATTAAAGAGAAAGAGAGAGATTAAATTAAATAAGCATTGAAATAAATCTATAAGCACTCAAGAAAATCATGTATAAAAGTGTAGAGCATTATGCAAACAAATGATTCTAAAGTTAGGTGTTTTGATTTCTTTGCTCTGCAAGGTAACAATTTAGCCCTGACAAGAATGGAAACCTATTTTCTAATTTCAATGAGCTAACATTTCAGATACTTAATTGAAAATTGTACTTTTTGTATACCCTTTGCTTTTCTTCAGATTATTTCTTTGTTCAGGATTTTCAGAGATTCTAGCAAGGCAATGTTATTACATGTGTATTGCCCATAGAATGATTCTCATTATCTTCAAGGTCAACTTCTTTTATCTAAAAATGCAGGTTCCAGCAGGGTACATATTGCATAGTAAAACCTGAATGGGAGAAATAGGCAGGCAGAACTGTCAAATCTACTCTGCTTTTGAGTGTGACAGTAAATATCATTGCCCAGTAGACATTAGATCTGAACTTCATCTTTACTCAAATCGAACTCATTTTCCCAA
This sequence comes from Myotis davidii, assembly GCF_000327345.1. Classification (NCBI taxonomy): domain Eukaryota; kingdom Metazoa; phylum Chordata; class Mammalia; order Chiroptera; family Vespertilionidae; genus Myotis; species Myotis davidii. Next base: position 1,871,986 of record NW_006282396.1, read on the forward strand.
GTCATCTCCTCCTTTGATATTCTCTTTAATGTTTAACATTAAAAGGTAAGGAGGTGTCACTTATGTAACTTTAAGCCCTGCTGAAGAACAGAATTTGAGTGCTAAAATTCCACTTAATGCATATTTTTCCATGTCATTCATGAAAGTTATGCCCTCCACAAAGAAAATCCAGACAGACTCTTCAAAAACTGATTCAAAATATGCCCCCTGTGGCTGGGCTGCCCTCTTAGAAGGCTCATGGTTTTCTTTTTTGTCTTTAGAACAAAGTCTAAGTCCTCCTTCCCCAGGCACCTAAGCTTTATTGTATATATGTCCGGGGCCTTCATCTGACCTCTTATCTACCCATATGGGTTGCACATAAGAAAGAAAATCTCTGAACTCTTATTATATTGCTAATGGCAGAATTGTGACATAACCTTAATTTTTAAAAGCCAACATGAATATACTGTCACGAATATCCAATAATTACATTTTAGGGTCTTTTCCAATGCTACATTCGAAATTCAATAGAAAAAAAAATAAAAGGCACTTCATATAAATGGTTTTATAAGACATGGAACACATTTACATTTTAAAATTACTCCTCCAAGTCAGTCAGAGAAAGACAAACACCATATTGTGGGGAAGCACGGGACTTGGTTGGAATGTCTGTAAGGAGGATTCTCTGAAAGATCAGGGCCTCTGAGGAGACCTTGCTGAAGGCTGCAGCCCCTACCTTGACTTTTCCAAACAAGTCCAATCATCTGGGGTGTTTTGCTAGAATCTCTATGTTTAGACTTTTTTTATATATATTTTTATATTGATTTTTTTTTTTTTACAGAGAGGAAGGCAGAGGGATAGAGAGTTAGGAACATCGATGAGAGTGAAACATAGATCAGCTGCCTCCTGCATACTCCCCCCTGGGGATGTGCCC
>NW_006282396.1:1873166-1874029 GCF_000327345.1 Myotis davidii
CGAAGGCCGTAGTTTGCCCATGGCTGATCTAGAGGTTAATTTGTTACAATAAAAAGCCAATGAGGCAGGCAAACAGGACTGCTTTTACTACTGAAGTAAAAGAGTCCCTTAGCCCTCTCTTTCACAGAACCCTGTGTCTAAGTAATCTGGTCATCTGTCACTCAGGGTCTGCTGGTCAGCCCTGGCACCATATAATTTCACTTATATGTGGAATCTAAAGAACAAAATAAACAAACAAAATTGAAACAAACTCATGGACATAGAGTGGACTGGTGTTTGCCAGGGGGGAAAAGTTTTGGGGAACTTGGAGAAAGAGGTAAAGGGATTAAGAAGTACAACTCGTGGACATAGAGTGGACTGGTGTTTGCCAGAGGGGAAACGTTTTGGGGGACTTGGAGAAAGAGGTAAAGGGATTAAGAAGTACACATTGGTAATTACAAAATAGTCTTGGGCTGTAAAGTACAACATAGAAAATATAATCACTAATCCTATATAATAAAAGCATAATATGCAAATCAACCCAATGGCTGAACAGTGGAACGACCATTCCAGACAACCATCCAGGACCACGCTATGACACCCACTGGTGTCAGGCCAGCCAAGGTGGATGCGATGCGATTGGTCAGGGGCCCAGCCATTGCCCCATGATTGCCCTGTAGAGGGAAGCCCAGGCCACAGGCCAGCAGGCTGCAGCAGGTGGATAGGGCCTTCCTCTGTGAGAAAAGCCCAGGTCTGGTAGCCTGAGGGAAGCAGGGGGAAGCCCGGGTCCTAGGTGCCGGCGGCTGGAGGGAAGCCTGGGTCCTGGGTGCTGGAGAGAAGCTGGTGCCAGCAGCCGGTGGAAGGAAGGCCTACTCTTGCACTAA
>NW_006282396.1:1874174-1880473 GCF_000327345.1 Myotis davidii
ATATAGATAGATATATATATGTTAAATATATAGATAGGTAGATAAATAGTATAGTTGGAAAAATATATCTAGGTAGATAAATAGTATAGATGGAAAACTATATCTAGGTAAAAAGATTAGATTGCTTGATTATTTTTGTTTGTTTTTCATTTTCTAAGGTAAACATGGGTAGAGAGTCTGTCTTTGGGGGACACAAATCTTATGATAAAACAATATCTGAAACATATTCATTTTATAGAAAAAAAATAGTGTTTATGAAGTATTTGGAGGCTTGGCCCTTGCTAAACGTGTTTTAAATGGTTAAATCCTATCAATTTGCTTTCCTTTCTGCCAAATCTTTAATCTTTCTAAGGAGTCTGGTTTTATAGCTACTTTTTTGAAACAACTCCTAACTGGATCTCAGGGAGCCTCTTCACTCCCAGCTGTGCTATAACAGAAAAGTTAAAATATTAAAGTTATCCCTATAAAATTCAGAGGTGGCATTTCTTTTCCTTTAATAGGATGAATTCTGGAGTATCTCAGAATCATAGCTGTACCTATGACTCTTTATTATTTTGATGTTTCTGTTAGTATTCCTAATGTACTATTTTGTCCTTGTATTTTCTACTAGAGTCCCGGTGCACGAAATTCATGTACTGGATGGGGAGGGTTGTCCCTAAGCCCAGTCTGCACCCTCTTCAATCTGCGACCCCTCAGGGGATGTCCGACTGCCAGTTTAGGCCCGATCCCACAGGAATCAGGCCTAAACCGGCAGTCGGACATCCCTCTCACAATCCGGGACTGCTGCCCCTAACTGCTTCTGCCTGCCAGCCTGATCACCCCCTAACCACTCTCCTGTCAGCCAAATCAACACCTAACTGCCCCCCTGCTGGCCCGATCACCCCCAACTGCCCTCCCCTGCCAACCTGGTCACCCCCAACTGTCCTCCTGTGCAGGACTGGTCCCCCCCAGTTGCCCTGCTCTGCAGGCCTTGTCACTCCTAACTGCCCTCCCCTGCTTGCCTGGTCACCCCTAAGTGCCCTCCCCTGCTGGCCTGATCACCAACAACTCCCCTCCCCTGCCGGCCATCTTGTGGTGGCCATCTTGTGACCACATGGGGGTGGCCATCTTGTGTGATTGTGTGATGGTCAATTTGCATATTACCTCTTTATTATATAGGATACCTCAAATTATGCATTTCATTTTGTGTCATAAATTCTCTATAGTTTCACTGCATAATTTCAACATTATGCTCACTAATAAATTCATATTTAATTTGATGGCTTCACAATTAAGACTATTTTATTAAAAGTGTCCTTTTGTAAATTTAAACATCAGAGGATAGTTTCTATTAATGAAACCTGTATATAATACTATTTCCTGAGTAACAAGTGTATGCCAGCTGTACAGTACATGATGTATCTGACAACATATTAATCACATCTACTGAACTGAGTCATAAGAAACCAGATCATATAAAGGAGATATATGTTCTTATTGTTTCAACTTCTCCCCCTCATATTTCTAATATTCTGTGTTTCATTTAAAAGGACCTCCATTAATGTTCTATCCAACCATGAAAATAGAAGGTCCCAAGGGGACTGATCTAACAACTTGGAAAAGACACTTCTCTCCTTAGCTCACAAAATAAAGACACTGTAATAATTTAAAATAATCTGTGACTACTGTTTGGATGTGGCCTAAGGCAGAATATGTGTCTACAATTGTAAAACATGTGACCTTGATTAGTTTCATAGTGGAGAGTAGAATTAAATAGTATCTTCAAATAAGTGAGTGATCATTATAGATTTAAATATTCATGGTTTATACACTGTAATTTGTTATTTCATGCACTTATAGGACCATTTATAATTATAATAACAGTGATCCTAACCTTGGTTGTACATTAGAACTACCTGGGTAAATTTTAATAAATACCCAGACCAAATTAATTAGGAATCTCTAGGGATTGGGACTTGAGCATCAATATTTTTTTTTTTCCAAAAAGTCTCCTAGTGACTCTAATCAACCCCCAGGGTTGAAACCTATAGCATTGGAGGATATGCATATGCTAAGTTTTCTAGGGTTTTTAACTGCAGTGGTATATGATACATGCTAAGAATATTTTGTTATTGTTTTTGTTTAGTACTGTTGCAGTTTTTCTTCCACCAAGGATTCAGAAATCTATAAAAAAGCCTAACTCCCAACCTAACAACAAGAAAAATTGTACAAACTCAAAAATTACAACTTTTTTTAAAACCTAGATTGCTGAGGTTGCAAGGCCAAAACATAGCCTGCAATCTAAGATCCTTCTCAACTCTGCCCAATGGAAATGGTTTGTAAGCCCTGGCAAACTTATTGCAGAGCATTGGCAGAAGAAACATAAAATGCCCTACGAACAAGTAAGAAGAATTTGCCCCCGCATTTTAATGAACTTCTGAATGCATGAACTCCTGTGAGCATGAGCCACAGTGAGAGTACAAATCACTGGGAGCTGGAGGTGAGTTAACACCCACCCTGGCCCTCATCCTTCATCAACCTCTACCGAGTTCTCATGGGTAAGATTGGGAGCAATCTCATTCATGTATACAATCTCTAGGTTGCGTGGGAAGGGGCAGCCAATCCTGTTGTCCCAGGGCACAGATAAGGACCATCGTGACTGAGTGTAGAGCAAAAGAAAGATAAACCCTAACTCCATGGGAGGTGTAGGCTCTGGGTCCATAAGATATACCACTCTCAATGGCGGTCTCCTATCTTTGGAGCAGAGCAGGAAAATCTCCTTCAAACGTGCCAAAGAAACACAACAGCATTTGTCTGCTACAGGGAGGTGACATGGCAAAGGAAAGCACCACTTCAAAGACATAGGCATACAGTGTCTTCTGAGCATTAAATCTGCATCAGGACAACAAAGATCATCCCCTGCCCCCCTGTGTCCCTCCATCCCAAAATCATGCTAGCAAGCACCGCATAACAAGCAATGGCATTCTACTGCTGGGAGAAGGTACAGAGTATGCAGAAAGATAAAACCAGAATAAATACCAAAAACCAAAACAAAAATAAAACACTACTAGGCATAGTATATTCAAACTGCTTAAAACCGAAGATTAAGAATTAATCTTGTAGGTAGTCATTTAAAAAATAGAAATATCATATACTGGCTAAAAATCAAAGGCAAAACTAGATCAGACTTCTGCTCAGAAACTATGCAAACCAGAAAACAAACAAACAAAAAAACAAAAAACAAACAAAAAAAGAACATCAATGCTTTACCAAAACCAAGATAAAGTTAAAACAAAATACTGCATTCAGAAAAAACTTATTTTATTTACTTAATTTTTTAAATATTTTTGCCAAGGGCAAAAAGTATATTATATTTGCTCAATCCTTCATGCCTCCCCCCAACCTCCTAATCTCTCCTGACAGGTGTCAGCCTGCTCTCTATCTATGAGTCTGTCCCTATTTTGCTTGTTAGTTCATTTTTCTCATTAGATTCCACATATGAGTAAAATCATGATAAAAAAGCTGTCGTACATTGACAGAATGGAATACTACTCAGCTGTGAAAAAGAAGGAAATCTTACTCTTTGCCACACCATCAGACCTGGAGAGCATTATGGTAAATGAAATTTGCCAGTCAGAGAAAGACAAGTACCATATGATTTCACTCACATGTGGAATCTAATGAAAAATTATTTTAAAAATAAAATACACATTTTTAGACAAATCAGTTCTAAAAGTAATCCATTACCAGCACAACTACACTATAAGAATGTAAAGACAATTCTTCATACAGAAGTATACAATATCAGAGAGAGAACTGAAATAAAGAAAGCACTCCAGAAAATGTTTCAATAAAAAGAGTTGTTTTTATTCTTAATTTTAATTATTTTAAATATAATTGACTATCTAAATAAAATTAATAGCAATGCATTGTAGATTTATTGCATATGTATAAAAATATATGACAATGATACAAAAGAGGAGAGGGAGAAAATATAAGTATAATGCTCTCTATACTTCTGTTTAGTGCATGAAGTTGTATAATATTACTTGAATGTAGATTGTAATAAAGAAAGAAATAAGAAACTAATATTATAATTAAAATAGGACAATAAAAATATATCCAATTATTCTAAAAGCATGTAGCAAAAGAGAGAAATTAGAATAAAGAAAAAATGAAACAATTTGAAAACTACTAGCAATCTGCTGGATTTTAAAGCAACCATATCAATTCTTAAATGTTAATTATCTAATATAATAATTAAGAAATAAATTGTTGGTTTGGATAAAAGAAAGCACGACCCAATTGTATGCTGTCCACATTTCACTGAGCCTGTGAAGCAACATATGCACTGTCACTTAAATTATACGAGTAAAATAATGGGAAATGAAGTATTCCTCAAGAGCACTTATCTAAAAGAGAGCTGTGGTTGGCTATATTAAGAATATCATCAGGGTAATTAAATTCATCTTAGAATCATAAAGAATTTAATTTATCCAGAAGATATAATAATCCTAAACATTTTCACCTACTAACAGAACTAAAGAATTCATAGACAAAAATAGGTAGATCTAAAAGCAGATTATAAAAATTCCACAAATGGGCTTAGATACTTCAATGCAGTACTTCTCTTTCAGTAATTGATAACATAAGTAGACAGAAAATCAGTACAAATAGAGAAGACTTGGAGAGCACTACTTGTTCTTCAACCTATCAAGTCAACCTGTTTGACCTAATTGACATTTATAGAACAATCCACTGACCAACAGCAGAATACATGTTTTCTTTCCAGTGTACATGGATCATTACTGCATGGAGTTGGGGGATAATTGGTAAGCTATTTCATCTTTTAATATGCAGGGTTACAAGACATAGATGGGGGGGGGCTAGTATAATACATTAGAGATCTCCCTCACTAATACAGGTGAGCATAATCCACCCAACTGAAGGACTAAACAAAAAGGAAGAGAAAGGGTGAATTTGCTCTTCCAGCTTGAGCTGTGACATCCATCTTCCTGGCCTTGGACATAGCACTCCTTGTTCACAAGATTTTATACTCAGACCAGGACTTATGCCATTGCACTTGATTGACCTATGTGCAAGAGTCCATATTTCTGGGCTCTTGATTCTGTTCCATTGATCTACATGTCTATTTTTACCCCAGTGCCACACTTTTGGTTATTGTAGCTTTATAATAAGTTTGGAAATATGAACTGTGTGAGCTCCAAATTTGTCCTTTTTAAAGATTGTTTTGACTATTTGGGATCCATTGAGATTCCATATCAATTTTAGGAGGAATCATTCCATTTCTGTGAAAAACGGACTAGAATTTTGGTAGAGATTGCCATTAAATTAAATATTGTACTCTTCAATCACTAAGCATATTTAATGTACAAGTAGCCATATGAGTTCAATGGCTGTTGAACTGAACAGCATGCGTATAGCACGTTTCAATCATTATAAATCACTTGTGATGATCATTAACATATTAACAACACTAAATAAAAATGAGTTTTTTGATTTGACACCAAAAGCACAGAAAATAAAAGCAAATATAAATAAACCGGGCTGTATAAAAATTATGTCCTACCTGATATTCATGAATTCATTTCATCCCTTCTCCTTGACTGTGGGTTGAACCTAGAGGCTCATAATTAATCGAATATGGCATAAGTGATAAGGATAGCATTTTTAAGATTAGATCACAAGGCACTATAACTCCCCTCTTGTTCTCATTGTCTTGCCTAGTCTCTCAGACCATTTTCTCTCTCTCTGCCACTTCTCACTTGCTCACCTGGTGAAGCAAGTTGCAAAGTTTTTAATTGCTCTATGAAAAGGCTCCCTAGTAAAGAACTGAAGGAAACTTCCAGCCAGTGGCCAGCAAATAATTATGTCCCTCAGTCTGAGGCCCACAGAGAAACAAATCCTAGTAATGTCCTCAAGAGTAAGTGTGGAAGTGGATCTCCTCTCGGTAGAGTTTTGGTATGAGTCTCGCCTTGGGCAATACCTTGATTTAACTTTAAGACCCAGAAAACACGGTAAAGCCAAGCTGAGATTCCGGACCCACCTAAGTTGTGGTTTCTCAAGCTACAAAACTTTAGGATGTTTTTTTACACCAAAATAGGTAATTACTATTGACAAACACCATTGAGTGAGACAGACAAAAGTTGCTAAAAGATTATGAGAAAATTCAAAGAAGGCAATAATCACCAAGAGTTAGGAAATAGGAAGCATAATTCCCCAAAAGAGGAACTCCAAATGTTCTTAAAGTTAGAAGTTATTTATGTTCAAATTATATGTTGGGGTGTGAAGGGAACAAA
>NW_006282396.1:1880908-1881396 GCF_000327345.1 Myotis davidii
ATAAATGTACAACATTGTATACCTGTGCTATTAAAATTGCCCCCTGTGGCTATTAACATATATTACAGTTTTAATTAACTTAAATATTGTACTCCTCAATCACTAAACATATTTAATGTACAAGTAGACATATGAGTTCAATGGCTGTTGAACTGAACAGCATGCGTATAGCACGTTTCAATCATTACAGAGAGATCTATCATACAGTGCACTTTTAAACAGAGCTTCTTTCAACTCTTTGAGGTTTTCCCATCTTTAAAATAAAAATGAAAACCCCTGATTACCTCACAGATACAAATAGGGTGATCAAATATGTGATAATGGTTGTAAAAGCTCTTTACATATATAATGGCATATTATTATAATCATACTAGAGGCCCGATGCACGAAATTCGTTCAAGAATAGGCCTTCCTTTCCCTGGCTGCTGGCACTGGCTTTCCTCTGGCGCCCAGGACCTGGGCTTCCCACCCTTTTATTATTATAGATT
>NW_006282396.1:1881414-1882791 GCF_000327345.1 Myotis davidii
TATTATTATAGATTGTTTTCATTTTTTAAATTTAATTTTTTTATAGAAAATGTGCAACCTCTCAATGAACTTATGGGACTATTCTCAGAGACAATGATGATACCTTATATAAAAGTATTTATAAAATGTGATGTTTTACTCTTAGATTCATAAGCTACTATTTTTTAATATTTAAAAAATAACATTGTCACCATTGCAATCAGTGTAATTTGTACTTCATTTTTCTAAGTAAACATCCTTCTTCTCATAGGGTTAAATTTTTAAAATTATATTGGTGCATAAATAACATTTTGTTTAACAAAAGTGCAGAAATGTGCCATACATTGTTATTAATAAAATAATAATCACTTGAAATGTATTTTAAATTAATAAAATTATTTAAAATTAAAGAAACATTAATGGTAACTGACATAAAAATAAAACATAACTTTGAAAGGAATGGGAAATATACAATGTACAAAATTTAGTACCTGCAATTTCTATTCATTTAATCTTGATATAGGTGAATTGAATGATCACAAAATCACACTACTATATAATTTATTGAAAAATTTATTCTATCTTTTCATTAGAGACCTGAAAAACCTTCCTTCCATTTTCTGATTTCTAGCAATAGTGACTTTTAGGTAGGTATTTTAAGAATAATAGCCCTATTTGTTCTTCATATACAGCACTCAGAACAGAACTGCTGTGCAGAATCCATTGCTGTTGTGAAGATATTGTGCCTTAAAGTTATAAATACCCTAATAACCTTAAGTAGGTGCTTATTGTCCATAATAGGTGCTCACCATGTCTTCCAGAGCTCTTGTTACTCTTCCAAGATGGAGAGAAAAATCTGAGCAACACAAACAGTCGGAATGAGGTATTCTTCAAATAACATATACATGGGTAATATTAAAGAAAAGCTATTAGGCTTACATCTATAATTAAGAATTCTGCCCACAAAAATTGAGATTAATATTTTGAAATTGTGCTTTTACATTTAGTACTTCCTATAAAAGCATTTGGTAATTTTAATATGATAAAATTGATATTAATTATGTTATTGTAATTTATAATGAGCATATATTAATATAATAAATTGATATATTATTTAACATAACTGATATTAAAATCTAAATATATTAATAAATATAAGTTATTTTATATAATACTAGAGGCCCAGTGCACACGAATTCGTGCACAGTTAGGGTCCCTAGGTCTAGACTGGCTTCCGTCACATGGCCTCTGCCGCCCTGCGACACTATGTGAAGCTCCCCGCCCCAGGATGCTCTACAAACCCCCAAACTGCTTCGCTAGGCTCCCTCTGCCCCTTGACTGCTCCGCAAAGTTTTCTGCCACCCCACGAACCTCGCCGCTGGATGCTCTGCGAAACTC
>NW_006282396.1:1883347-1884004 GCF_000327345.1 Myotis davidii
TATAATATGAATTTTCTGAGATTGAATTTTCTATCAGCCTGGTGAAATGGGGGCTCAGAGGCATAATTACGTTAATTAAAACAACATTTTAAAATGTCAACATTCCCACACACTTTCAGACAGATAATAGTATGAAAGACCGGGAGGAATTTAGGCAAAATATAAAGCAGAGAGAACTAGATCTGATGGAAAGTTAACAAACCCACCGTTCACCAAATTCAAGACAACCAATGACCTCAACTATGTGGAAGAGATTCCAATAGATCTGCATGCTTATTTCAGAATTTCTGGTCTCAGAGGAAGGGGAACTGCTGGAGAAGATGGTTTGTATAAATCCTGATCTAACTATGTCCACAGGGAAGACCACAGATGCCTGAGGTGACACAGAGTAGGGATCCTGTATTGGCAAATATCGCTCCCTATTTATACTCGGCCAGTTGAACTTGCTAGGCAAAGAGGTGTGTTTTTTTTGTTTGTTTGTTTTTCAAGATCAAATAAGCCTGTGAGAGAATGGGAGTAAATGCCCTAACCACTTTCTGGTGGCACACCCAAAGAGAGTCAAAAAGACTATGCCATGCTTGCTGCTGACTCCATGGCTGCCTCAGTCCCTAACTCTTCATAGTTGGGGATCTCTGAACTGAAGAAGAAAATTAAAAC
>NW_006282396.1:1884067-1885201 GCF_000327345.1 Myotis davidii
TTGTTTGTTTTCCAAGATCAAATAAGCCTGTGAGAGAATGGGAGTAAATGCCCTAACCACTTTCTGGTGGCACACCCAAAGAGAGTCAAAAAGACTATGCCATGCTTGCTGCTGACTCCATGGCTGCCTCAGTCCCTAACTCTTCATAGTTGGGGGTCTCTGAACTGAAGAAGAAAGTTAAAACATTTTCTTTCCAGCCACATTTGGGTATAACTGAGTCAAACCAAAGCCAGTCTCTGAGATGACTCTTCTAAATTTTCCATAAAGTACAAACACACTGGGTTAGCAAGGAAAAAAGTCACTCAAACTAAAGTAGATATGGACAGGCAATCCTAGTGAGGAGATAGAATTTCAAAAAGGAAAAAGAAAACATTATGTGCATCCTAGGAAATATCCCTGGGTTTTTGGGTTTGTTGTTGTTGTTTTTTCTTGAAAACATTGGGAGAGTGGCTTTAAGAGAAGTTGAGTGTTTTACAATTCTGGATACTAGACATCAAAGACCAAGGTGTTGGTAGGGTTGTTTCTTCTGAGGCCTTTCTCCTGGGATTGTAGGCAGTTGTTCCTCCCTCTGTCTTCACATGGCCTTCTCAGTATCCTGTTCCATCTCTGGCTCTTAAATATTAGTAAAATTACCTTGAATCCCTTCTGTGCCTGATTGCACTATCCTCACGATCAAGTTCATAGCTCTGGAAGTCCAAGGAATTCCCATGTATCTATGCTTAATGCTAAGGAGTTACATTTTGCTTGCTTTCTATGTGTCCTTCATTATTTACTGACCCTGACACATTAGCCCTAACATAAAACGTGACACTTAGACATTCCATTTTCAAACAATCAAAAAATTATTCAAATGTATTAACCTAGCATTCATATGCTGAAAATGTGTTGGAGCCCCACCAGGGACATCGTGAGGAGTATCTCAGGACTTTCCAGGACTTCCCTGATTCTGTCCCCTCTCCCATCACACCTTAAAATTCAGAAATCATTATTTGTTTCATAATCATTTCCTCAGTTTCTCACCCATGAGCAAAATGCTTTTATAATAGATTTTTTTCCTCTAAGAGAAATTTTTTTTGTACCTATTTAAAGGCAAACCTCAGTTTTAGAACATTTTAGTTATCAAACATCTCCCAT
>NW_006282396.1:1885266-1908281 GCF_000327345.1 Myotis davidii
TCAGTTACAGCTTTCTCTGGAGAAAAACAAAGGAGAGAATGTGTAAGTATGAGTCAGTTTACCAGTTTACCACTAAAGTTTATGTTGTTAACATCTCTGGAAATTGTGCTGTGAATATTTTATTTATTATTTTTGTTTGTTTTTTTACTTTTGTCTGTTTATTATTATTAAACTAGAAGCCCAGTGCATGAAAATCATGCATTTGGGGGTGTGGGGGACCCCCCAAACCCAGCCTGTGCTCATTCGCAGTCCAGGAGCCTTTGGGGGATGTCTGACTGCCAGCTTAGGCCTGCTCCCTGTGAAGAGGGGACCTAAGCCAGCAGTCAGACATCCTCAGTGCTGCGCTGAAAATGTGTTGGAGCCCCACCAGGGACATCGTGAGGAGTATCTCAGGACTTTCCAGGACTTCCCTGATTCTGTCCCCTCTCCCATCACACCTTAAAAATTCAGAATCATTATTTGTTTCATAATCATTTCCTCAGTTTCTCACCCATGAGCAAAATGCTTTTATAATAGATTTTTTTTCCTCTAAGAGAAATTTTTGTGTGACCTATTTAGAGTCAAACCTCAGTTTTAGAACATCTCAGTTATCAAACATCTCCCATCTGGAACAGTTCACTTCTCAACCCCACAACCCTTCCATGCTGATATCTGTATGATCAGTTACAGCTTTCTCTGGAGAAAAACAAAGGAGAGAATGTGTAAGTATGAGTCAGTTTACCAGTTTACCACTAAAGTTTATGTTGTTAACATCTCTGGAAATTGTGCTGCGAATATTTTATTTATTTTTTTTGTTTGTTTTTACTTTTGTTGCTGTTTATTATTTATTAACCTAGAAGCCCAGTGCATGAAAATCATGCATTCGGGGGTGTGGGGGCCTCCCCAACCAAGCCTGTGCTTGCTCGCTGTGCTCACCAGCCATGAGCCCAGCTTCTGGCTAAGCAGTGCTCCCCATGTGGGAGTTCACTGACCACCAGGGAGCAGCTCCTGAGTGGGGCCGGGAGGGACGTAGGAGGTTGGCCAGCACAGGAGGGCTCCAGGGCATGTCTGGTCCATCTCACTCAGTCCCGATCGGCTGGACCCCAGCAGGGGCTTCTGGCTGAGAACTGAGAGTCTGCCCTCTGGTGGTCAGTGCACATCATAGCAACCGGTTATTCCTCCGTGCAGTTAATTTGCATATTAGCCTTTTATTATATATAGAATTTTCATTTTTTACTGTATATTTTATTTCATTTTTTGTTAAATTTTCATTTATATTTCATGTCCTTTTTTAAAGTGTTTATTTATGGATTAAATAGTACATTAGAGATTGTACTACATATAAGAAAGGTAAAACAAGGAATCATCTGGGGATCTGGAATGGATGAATTCAGTTTACATTATTTCTAAAGGGGGAAAAAATGATTTGGTTTTTGAACAGCCTTCTAGAACTGAGGTTTCACTGAAAATATTTCACTTTGGATAAAAAACATAACTGATACAAGAACTGTAATGAAAGAGTATACAGAATTTGGATATTGTAGAACCCACATAAGTAAATCAGATGTCAATTTTAAGATGTCTTTTACAAAATACCTAAGGAAAAAGAAAAGAGAACATAAATTATGAGAGTAAGAAAGGAACAGAAAAAGTACCCTAAAATACAATTAGTAGTCCAGATTGTATTAAGAATATGATGAAAATTAATGATCAAGAAGTAATGAAATAAATATATTTGTGATAAACACATGAGTCTGAAGATCAAGATACTTAAAAACTACCATGCAATATAAATATCTACAGAGTTCCAAGTTTATAATTATTCCTGTAGCAAGTCTTAAATGTCAAAGATAAAGAAAACAAACAAAAACTTTAAGTATTTTCAAAAAAACAAAGAAAAATCCAATTCACACCAATGTTGGTGGCAGTGTATTTCTCTACATCAGTAATGCCAAGGAGCTACAAAACAATTGTATCAACACAATTTGGGGGAGAGGGACATACATGCACATCCTATATAATAAAAGCCTAATATGTAAATTGACCGAATGGTGGAATGTCTGGTCGCTATGACACACACTGACCACCAGGGGCAGATGCTCAATGCAGGAGCTGCCCCTTGGTGTTCAGTGTGCTCCACAGTGGGAGCGCCATTCAGCTGACTGGGATGAGCAGCTGTTCCTGCAGCAGGAGCAGCCCCTTAAAGGGCGGGTCCACCGCCACTCTGGTGACAGGGATGAGCCACACTCCCACAGCAGCCAATTTTTGCAGGCCACGCCCCCCACCAGTGCACGAATCTCGTGCACAGGGCCTCTAGTTTATGCATATTTATATACCAACATATATGTACATATACACATATGTATATTTATTTATTTTAATACTTTAACCTACAATACACAAATTATGGCAGCAAAAGAACATTTCCAGAGATGTAAAAGCCACATTCCCACAGCAGCCAATTTCTGCAGGCCACGCCCCCAACCAGTGCATGAATCTCGTGCTCAGGGCCTCTAGTTTATGCATATTTATATACCAACATATATGTACATATACACATATGTATATTTATTTATTTTAATACTTTAACCTACAATACACAAATTATGGCAGCAAAAGAACATTTCCAGAGATGTAAGAGTTCCAAAATGCAATGTAATCTAAAAAGTAGTCTGTCTTAAAGATGTCCTCCAGATGAATAAGAAATTAATCATATAAAACATTGGCAATAAATAAAGTTAAAATAAAAAAGCAAAGGCTTCTGTGTCCTAAAAGATGAAGTAGGAGTAATTCATTAGTCATCCGGCTAACTACAGTGAAAAACACTGGGGAGAAGGCAAGCTGGCAGGGCACCCTGACATCCAGGGAGTGACAGTGGTGAGCTCTACAGGTTTTCTTCTTTCTTCAGACACCACAGACATGGTGTTGCAAAAGCCTGTAACCCACAAACACTAATGAGCATAGGAAATAAAAATAAAATAAAAAATCTTAAGAAAAGCCTGATCCTGTCTATGTAGTAAAAGGACCAGAGAAGAGGAAATGTAGAAAAGTGAAAAAAAAAAAAAGTAGAAAAGTTTTATAAAACAGCTCCCTTATCCAAACACCACAGAACAATATTGTGGCCCCACCTCCACCCACACCACCCAATGCCTATGGTGGAACCTAGACTTCCGCCTCCACTGGTTATAAAAATGTTTTCCAACCCTCCCTTCAATGAAGGTGGATCGAAGTATTGTAAGTGGTGAGCAGAGTGAGTGATGAGCCTGTCTTCCCCCTTTGCCATCAGTGGAGACCATGTAGAAATTATGCACTTCTCTTCCCACCTGAGGTAATGAGGTTCCCTTCCTTACTCTTAGCTGACATGGTGCCAGAGGGATCCTAGTAGCAGTAGAGTCAGGACTGTCACTACTCAGTGCTAAAGAGAAGTTCATCGTGGACTCCAGTGTCAGCAAAGGCTGAGTAGGACATCTGGACTTCCACTCTAACCTAGTAGTAATGAGCAGCACACCCGCTTCCCTGCCAGAGTGGTGTCAGAAAAGACCAACTAAAACAGGAATAAATGAGAACCAGAGTGTCATGTATCATCTCTAAAATATCCAGGATTTAACCTTAATCTGTTGATATACCAAAAACCAGTAACATCTCAACTCGAATGAGAAAAAGTAATCAGTAGATGATACCTAGATGACACAATATTAGAAATATCTCTCTGACAAGAATTTTAAATCACCCATCATGAGATTGCCTCTATGAACAGGTATGAAAACACTTGATTTATTTTAAAAAGAAAGCTCAGCAAAGCAATAGAAGATATAAAGGAGAACAATGAAGGGAGAACAACAGAAATAATGACATTTGAACAGAAAGAAAATAATCTGGAAAAATAACACAAAGACAAAATAACACAAAGTCCCTCAGCAATCTGTGGGACTACTACAAAAAATCTAACACCCATGTTATCACAGTCTCCAGAGAAGGGGAAAAGGGCTGAGTTGGAAAAAGTATCCAAAGAAATAAAAAATATTCAAAATTGGCAATAGACATAAACTCATAGATTCAAGAAAATGAGCAAATCTGAAACAGTATAAACTCAAACAAAAAGAAAAATTTTGAAAGTAGACAGAGAGAAACAGAACCTTACCTGTATGGGGGGTACATTTATAATGGTAGTTAGTGTCTCATCCGAATTCATGGGGACAAAAGGAAGGGGCACATTTTAAAAGTGCTTAAGATAAAGAACTGGCATTCTAGAATATAATACAACAAAAACAAAAAATGGCCTTTAGGCAAAAAAGGAAATCAAGACAGTCTCAGAGGCTGAAGAATGAAACAAAAGAAACAAATCAGAAACAAAAGCAAAAGAGAATCATTGCCAGATAACTTACCCTGAGAGAATGGCTTCAGAAAAAATTAGGTAATCAGAAATGATAAAAGCACAAATTTTGGAACATCAGGAAGGAAGAAAAAGCAACAGAATGCAAAACTTGGGGTAAATACAATAGACTTTTCTTTTGTTGAATTTTCTAAATTATATCTGATGGTTGAAGCAAAGAACATAATACTATCTATTGTAGTTCTCAATGAAGGTACAGGAAATACTTAAGACAGTTATAATTGAGAAAGTTTGTTGTACTTTACTTGAACTGCTAAAATGTTGGCACCAGTAGATTTTGATGTTGTTTATGTAATGTAATATCTAGAACAAATATGCTAAAATTCTATACAAAGAGATACTTAAAAACATCATAGGTAGATTAAATGGATTTCTAAACAATGTTAAACTAACCCATAGGAAGAGAACAAAAACAAAAACAGAGAAATATGACAGTGAGCAAACAAAAAAAAATAAAATGACAGTCATTCATAAGTCCTGACATATCAATAATTATATTATATATAAATGGTCTAATAGATTTAAATAGATAATGTAAACACTGCCATAACTATTAATAAATTGATTTTTTAAATCCTAAAAACAAAAAATCCCTAGGCTCAAATGGTTTCGTTACAAATTATACCAAACATTTCAAGAAGAAAGAACAATTTTGAACAAGCTTATATAAAGAGTAGAAGCTGAGTGAAGACTTCCCAATTGAGGCTAATATTACCCTGATAAAAAATCCAGATTACAAAGACCATAGAAAGAAAAGAAGGTGGAAGGAAGGAAGGAAGGAAGGAAGGAAGGAAGGAAGGAAGGAAGGAAGGAAGGAAAAAAGAAGGAAACTACAGGTCAATATAGCTCATGAATATAGACACAAAAATCCTTACCAAAATATAAGCAAATAAGATTAAAAAAATAAATAAAAGGTGTGTACCATGACTAAATGGGGTTATTTCAGGGATGAAAAGTTGGACCAATATAAAAAATCATGAAATGTAACCCATCATATTAACAGGCTAAGACATAAATATTAGGTGATCTTAACAACTGATGCAGAAAAAAGTATTTGTCAAATTTCAACACCCACTCATGATTAACATTCTCAGAAAACTAGGAAGAGAAGAACATTTTCAACTTAAAAAATTGCAAAAAATAATTCTATAGTTAATATGACACTTAATGATGAAAGACTAAATGCTTTTTCTCTAAGATTAGGAATAAGGTAAGGCTATGCAATCTTAACACTGATATTCAACATAGAATTAGAAGTTCTAACCAATAGAATATGATAAGCAACGAAAATAAAGGCATACCGATTGAAAAGGAAGAAATAATTGCTATTTGCAGATGACTTTACTATGTAGAAAACCCAAACCAAAAATATGTTTCTGGAATTAATGAGTTTGAAAATGTTATAGAGTACAAGATTAAATTTTTAAAAAATCAATTGCATTTCTATACACTGGCAATGAACACGTGAAATCAGAAATAAAAATACAATACCAGTTATAACATATCTTCCTCAAAAAGGGAAAATACTTAAGTATACATCCAATAAAGTATATACAGCTCTTATATGTTGTAAATTACAAAATAGTGATAAAATCAGATAAGATATAAATAAATGAAAAATGTAACATGGTTGTGGATTGGAAGACTCACATAGGATAAATATCAATTTTCCATGAATTGCTATACATTTAACACAATTTTTAATCAAAATCCTAGCAAGATCTTTTGTAGCATGTACAAGATTGTTCTAACATTATATGGAAAGGCAAAGAAAATAAAAGACCATGTTATTTCTGAAAAATATAATACATTGTTGGAATTATCAGTCTGCCTGATTTTCAGACTCACTATGAAGCCCAGTAATCAGGACTGTGTGTTATGAGCAAAGGAATAGACACACATAATTAATAGAATAGGATGAAGAATCCAGAAACAGACCTATGCAAAAATAGCTAACAGAATGCCAAAACCGGTTTGGCTCAGTGGATAGAGCGTCGGCCTGCGGACTGAAGGGTCCCAGGTTCGATTCCGGTCAAGGGCATGTACCTGGGTTGCGGGCACATCCCCAGTAGGAGATGTGCAGGAGGCAGCTGATCGATGTTTCTCTCTCATCGATGTTTCTAGCTCTCTATCTCTCTCCCTTCCTCTCTGTAAAAAAATCAATAAAAATATATTAAAAAAAAAAAAGAATAGCTAACAGATTTTTGACAAAGGGACAAAAGCAATTCTATAGAGGAAGAATAGCCTTTCAAGGAATTGTGCTGGAGCAGTATAATACCCACAGGCTAAAAAAATGAATCTTATCCTAAACCTCCAAATTTATACAGAATTTAATGGCATGCAGATTTAAATAAAAGCATCCTATATAATAAAAGGCTGATATGCAAATTGACTGAACAGTAGAACAACCAGTCACTATGAGGACGCTCAAGGCAGGAGCTGCCCCCTGGTGGTCAGTGCACTCCCACAGAGGGAGCGCCACTGAGCCAGAAGCCAGGCTCACAGCTTGGGCTTAAACCCACTCCCTGTAGGGAGTGCACCTAAGCCGTCAGTTGGACATCCCCTGAGGGCTACCAGACTGCAAGAGGGTGCAGGTCGGGCAGGTCGGTGCACGATTTTTGTGCACCGGGCCTCTAGTAATACTATAAAACTTGTTGAAAACTTAGGAAAAAAGGTTTTTGACTTCAGCTTTGGTGAAGAGTTCTTAAACACAACAACAAAATCCATAAAACAAAGGTAAATTGGACTTTGTCAATATTTAAAATGTTTCCTATATAAAAGACCCTGTAATCAGATTAAAAAATAAGTTATGGACTGGGGGAAAATACTTGCAAACTACATATCTGAAAAAGAACTTAGATCAAGAATTTTTAATGAACTAAAAAACTCAACAGGGAAAATAAATCTAAGTAAAAATATGGGCAAAGACCTTTCACTAAAGAAAATACATGATGCATATAAGCATGTGAGAAGATGGTCAAAATCAGTAACCACTAGAAAAATGCAAATTAAGCCCACAGTGCTATATCACTGCACATCCATTAGAACAGCTATAACTAAAAATAGTGACAATGCCAAATGCTAGTGAGGACATGAAGCAACTGTCTCTCCCACATTGCTGGCAGGAATATAAAATGGCAGTCACTGAAAATAAACAGGTTGGCAGTTCCTTAAAACACTAACCCATACATTACTATACAACAGATCAATTGTGCTTCTGGGAATGTATCCCAGAGAAATAAAAACTCATATTCACATAAAAACCTGTACCTGATTTTTTATAGCAATTTTATTTGTAACTAGAGGCCCGTTGCACAGATTCGTGCACTGGTGCAGGGCATGGCCTGCGGGGATCGGTCTGCTGTGGGAGTGTCGCTCATCCCGATCAGCCAAATCGTTGTGGAACTGCCCTCTGAGCGGCTGCTCTTGCTGTGGGAGTGCCACTCATCCTGATCGGCCAAGCACTGATCCCACTGTGGGAACACAGTGACCACCAGGGAGCAGCTCCTGTGTTGAGCATCTGCCCCATTGTGGTCAGTGCACGTCATAGTTACTGGTCAACTGGTTGTTCTGCCATTCAGTCACAGGGCGTTTATATATATAGATAGCCTAAAACTGAAAGCAACAAAAATGTTACTTAGTACATTCATATTTAAACAAAGTATAGTATCTCCATATCATGGAGTACTATCTAAACTAATAAAAGTATAATATGCTAATTAGGGTGGACATCTTCCAGATGTCTATCCAGACAAAGCCACAGCTGCTGCGAGGCCTGGAGCTCATGGCAGCTGTGGGCGCAGGCAGCCATGAGCCCCAGCAGCTGAGAGGCCCAGGGCTCAGGCAGCCATGGGCTTAGGCAGCAGTGAGCCCGAGCGGCTGTGAGGCCTGGGGTTCAGGCCTTGCAGTCACCGTGGCCAGCAGTGGCAGCAGCAGCGGGGTGATGGGGGCAGCACCTTCCCCTGATCAGCCCAGGCACCTCCACAGGCTTAGGTTGCCTCCTAAACTGTCAGTGCAACATCCCCTGAGGGCTCCTGGACTGTGAGAGAGTGCAGGTCGGGCTGAGGGACCCCCCCACCCAGTGCACAACTTTTCGTGCACTGGGCCTCTGGTTAATCAATAAAAAATAATAAAATATCAGTATATGCAGCAGCATAAACGGTTAAGGGCATTGTGCTGAGTGAGAAAACCCAATCTTTAATGATCACATACTGTATGATTTCACTTATATAACCATCTCAAAATGACAAAAGTAGAGATAGAGAAATGATTCACACTTGCCATGGTTTAGGATAAAAAGGAATAAGGGGTTTGGGCATGACCACAAGGGTATCATAGTGGGGATCTTGTGATGACAAAGTAATTCTGTATCTTGATTGTGCAGTACAGTAGTGGTTTCATGAATATAGATGTGACAAAATGACATAGAACTATATTTACATTTTAAAGTATGTTTAGTTTCCTGGTTTTGCTATTAGATTATAGTCATGTAAAATGTAACCTATGGGGAAAATTGAAAGAATGCTACTAGATACATTCAGTGCTATTTTTGCAATTTCTTGTGACTCTATAATTACTTCAAAATAACAAAAAAGGAGACCAAAAATAAGCAAATAAAATAAGCATAGTCCATTTCAATAGGAAACTAGAAAATCTTTTGTATTGCTGTTAACAATTATTTATATTATACTAAGAAAAATTATCAAAAAACTTCAATATAAGGCAAATGGATAGCTGCATGTTTTATTTTTATACTTATAAATATGACTCATGTTAAAATTTTAGTGGGATTTTATTGCAATGTTACCAATTCTTATAAGGTTTACCTAGAAGAATAATATGAGCAATACTTACAAGATATTGGACAGAAGTTAAAACAAAAGAAAACAGGGAAGATATATGACAGCAGTGATTTGGAGAAAAAGCAAAGAACAGAAAGGAAGAAGGTCTTGTACTAGAAGACACCAAAATATATAATGAAATCACTACAACTAAGTTTATACATTATTGACCAAAAATTAGCTTGAAGGTTTTGGCACTAACTTAAAAATCCAGAAACAAACAAAAATTTTAAAATAGATTCTATGGTACTAATATTAGTGACACAGTATGCCAAGGATCAAGATTATGGGTTTAGGAATCAAGTTAAGCTTAGAAGTGAATCCTGGCTCTTACATTAAGTGGCTCAATGACACTGAGAAAATTATTTAACCTTCCAAACACATCTTGCAAAGAGTTTTAGTGTAGAAATGACAATACTCTTGTTGCTCTTAAAATGAGTGATGAGTGTTGATACAACACACACAATATACTAAGGGCCTGCCATATAGCTAATGTTCAATACATATTTGCTATCACAATCATAACTACTTATTGAATTCATTTAACAGCAATTTTGTGAGGGCTATCTATGTTTCAAGGACTATGTGACACATTAGTAAAGCAACAATAACCATACTTATTCTATCTTGTAAGAGAAATTTAAGAAGGATATAGACACATGAACAAGCTGTTAAGATAAAGTGAGATATTTCTATCTAGAAAGTATGGGGAATATGAAGGTCAATAGGTAAGAAACTCGATTTAAGGTTAAAAAGTAAAAGTACCTTTTTTGAAAGTTATATATGAAAGATGAATAAGAGTGATCTAGGTGAAGAGATGGATAGAAATGAATGAAGATTGTAAGCATGATTCAATACAGTGGGCACATCATTTGCAAGAATAAGAGGAAGTAATTTATTCAATGTTAATATAATCCATTGACTTTTCATTATTTCATGTGTAATATATACATGTTTGATGAATGAAGAGGTTTAGTAGAATAGCCCACAACACGTGCCTTGAGCGTCAATATAGTCTCATAACATGTTGCTTAATTATTGTGAATGGAAAGAGAAATACAGAGAGAAAAGAAGAGAGCATTCTATTTGGAGAGTGATGAAGCAAACAAAAGCTCAGTGTCAGGAGGTTTAAGATGTGAATTAAAAGATCAGTCTAACAGATCATAGGGTTCTTTCTGGGACTAGCAATAGAAACGTCTGTATGAAGAGACTATAGAAAGTTTCTATTAGATTATTAACCAAAAGGTAATATTTCTAGAACTTATATAGTATCCAGTCTTATAAATGTATGGGTCACAGCACAGGTTCCAGAGGTAAAAAAAAATATGCTTGTCTGAAATTCCACAGAAGAGGTCAGAGAGATCCATAACATGAATAGACCATGAATGCATGCAGAAGTCTCCTCCAGTTTTCCTACATTAGATTTTCCCTACCACTTGACCTATCATTGTAGCATTATAGTGATTGGAACTGCCAAAAAAGTGTGTGTGTGTGTGTGTGTGTGTGTGTGTGTGTGTGTGTAGCTAAGCTGTTACTTACAGTAGAGTGTGCAGTATAATCTGTATTTTGGGGTCAGAATATAGTTTACAAAAGCAAATTTAAATATTAGTTGTAATTCACAACACTACACAAAAGGATAGAAGCATTTAGATATCAAACCACTTCTTGACATTGTTTGCCACTGTTTTAGTAACAGCTATAAACTACTACAACATCATAAAAGAGACTCCAATTTGTCATCATTTAGTTCTTGATGTTATTAAGAAAGGTAAATATAAACTCAGCTTGTACTGAGATGCAAATCTAATTCAACTCTACTCATAGGCACAGATGCAATAAATGCATGTCAAAACACTATTTTCATAAGCAATTGAGCATTTACATTTCAGAGCAGGTTTAAAGAATTATAATTATCCAATGTATAAGGCAAGAGGACAATTTCCTTAAGATAAAGCTTCACCAAGACTAATAAAAATGCACTTGGGGACCTCATACTAATTTATGACACTGGAAATGGAGATGATCTTAAAATAATGATTTCAGGAGATGAACCATAGAGTAACTTGTACATTTTCCCATCACCAGGCAATAACTTTAAAATAATCACCTCCTATATTCACACACATAATTATTTCATGTTTCTTATTATTTCCATTAATAAGGCTTAGAAAGGCACAAATTGAAGGAAGAATGTATTGCCTTTAGTCTATAGGGGAGGATGAATTATTGGGATCTGTATTGGGATTCACAGTTACTCTAGGAAAGGGATTGGGATAATTGTGAGTATCAAAGGTACGCAGTGTTCATAAAAGGAGAGTTCTCAAATGTTTTGGAAGTAGCAATTTCAAAATAAGAAAATTGGATACAAGTAAGCCAATGAGTGGATAGAAAAGAATCAGGAAATAACAATGGATGTTAAATTAATGCTGACCACATTTTCCATTGGTTAACCACATTCACTCGTCTTCTTGCAGCCAGCAGTTGTCCTATGACAAATTCTAGCCAATGGGCTGTGAGGAAAAGTAACATGCACCATTTCTAAATGAAGACACTGAAAAGTCTCTATGTAATTATCCAGGGTATCTTTACTTGTTCTGGTGAACCCAGAAACCTTTGTGCTGTTATATAAAGCTTCCATTATCCTTGGTCCTTGAGTAAGCACCCTTGGTGTCCCAAAATGGAAATGAAATATGACCAAAAAAAAAACTGGATTACTTTAAGCCACTTAAAAAAAGCCACGCCTAGCCTCTCCTGACTAATACTCAGGGTGCCTAGGAACAGGGTGCTAGGATGCCACATGGATAAGTGAATCTGTGCAGGATTTCTCAGAGCTTCCCACTACTGATCCTCATCAGAGAGGCCCCAACATGATCTATGAGTCTTGTTGACTTTAGGTAAAAACAAATTTAAAAACAGCATCCCTTGCACATGCCATTTTAGAATATGTATTACATTGCTTTCAGATTTACCAAAATGTTATTGAGAGTTCCCATATACCCCATTAGGGGTATCCTGTTTCCTCTAATGTTAACATCTTATGCTAGTATGACACATTTGTCAAAGCTAATGAACCATCGCTGATATATTACTATTCATTAAAGTTCATACTTAATTTGCATTTCTTCAGTTTTTACCCAAAGTCCTTTTTCTTGTTCCAGATCCCATCCAAAATGACAGATAATTTTATTTGTCATGTCTCCTTAGACTCTGCTAGACTATGACAGTTTTTCAGACTTCCCTTGTTTTGGATAATCTTTGTCATTTTGAGAACTGGTGAGATATTTTGTAGACTATATTACAATGTGTGTATGTCTAATATTTCCTCATAGTTAGATTGTGCCTATGGATTTGGGGCGGAAATAGCACATCATACCAAGGGTAAGTATTATAAAATTGACTTACCACTGATGAAGTTATCCTTAATTACCTGGCTAAGGGAGTGTTGGTTAGGTTTCCCCCCTTATAGTTAATCCTCATCTCACCTTTTCATGTTATACACCACAGAAGGAGGTAAATTTACTTACTTACATATTTTTATACCTAGATAATTCTATCTGGAATTTCATTCTCCACTAATTGAATATTCAAATGTTTCTTGTTACCTTGTCCTAATGGTATCTATACAAAAGAAGACCTTAGGGTAATAAAGGCTCAAATGAATAGAAAGATACGTTAAGCTCATCTTCTTTAAATACTTCTATGGAATTTCATCTAATACTTACATACCTACTCTTACAGCAACTCAGAGACTGAGAATCTGACATCAGAAAGCCAGTGCGGTTGGTTTCTGGTGAGGACTTCCCTCCTGGCTTTCAGATCACAGCCTTCTCCATTTCACATGACCTCCCACGGTATTACCTTGCGGGGAGAGAGAGAAACAGCGAGCTCTCTGTGTCTTCTTATAAGGTCGTTTACCCTATTAGACCAGAGTCCCATTTAACTGTCATTACTTCCTTAGAGACCCATCTACATATACAGCCATGCTGGGAGTTAGGCTTTCAACATATAAATTGTTAGGAGACAAACATTTAGTCTATCACTGAAGGTAAACAACTAAAAGCAAAGCCAAGTAATTAATAGACGACAATATATGAAATCTACTTTCTCAAGCAATACAAATAAAACAACAGCAAATTACCAGAAAAAAAAAATGTTTTGTTTTTATAGAGTCTATTTGTCTCTGGGAAAGCAGCAGTCTGTACCTTTCAAATGTGTGCTAGGTGTCAAGATGTGATTAGATATAAATCTATTCAAACCAACCCTAAAATAAGGCCCCTTGTATAAGCACACTGCACAATTAGAATGAAACGGTCATCTCAATAGTGCGCTGCTAATGAGAATTGCCTCTATGAAATGACTATATTCATTTAATTAAAAAGCCCATTATGGATCTCATTCAAAATGCTGTTCACTGAACTCTTCAAAATAAATTTAATTTGTTTTAGTGGAGTGTTTAGAAGTGTCATTTTTATTTGTTCTCAAAGATGGTAAAACAACAGGGTCTTGGAAAACATAATGAGCCGTTCACCAGGAGAAGTCACAATGAATGGCTCTTATGAGTTGAGAAAGCTTTACAATCCAAAGGGAATTCATGTGGTGTTAAGAAAAGAACAAAGGAGAGGTCCTGTCTAATACAAGGGGGGAAAAGGAACAATGATATAAAAGGTAAAGCTTTCTTCTACTTTGTTCTTATTAAGCATATTTATACATTTGCATTTAACTACTCTATCATATCTGAGAGGGAAACAGCAGTTATATTTGTTGTAGTAGTAACATATTCAAACAAATGTGCTACACAGTTTTACATGTAATTTTCTTTTATTTAATATATGCTAGACATTAAGAAAATGCTTTTGAAACTTGAGGAGGCATATGAAAGTTTTTAGTCTATAATAACATGAGAACAACTAATTGATGAGAAAATATTGGATAGTTAAATATATTGTACAAGAATAGCTGATATTTTAGCAGAAGAAAATGAAATTCTTACCAAATATTATACTATTCCACAAGAAAATTCATGTTGAATAAATGTTTTAAATGTAATTATAATTGGTATACAATATATATTAGTTATATTAGTTTCAGGTGTACAATACAGTGATATGACATTTTTATACCTTATAATGTGATCACTCCACTAATTCTAGTAATCATCTGTTACCATGCAAATTTATTACAATATTATTGAATATATCCCCCTTTACCCTTTCCACTCATCCATCAACCCTCCCTTCAGGTAACCATTCCTTTGGTCTCTGTTTTTATGAGTCTGTTTTGTTTTGTTTTGTTTTCCACATATATGTGAAACCATATGGTATTTGTCTTTTTCTGCCTGACTTTACTTCACTTAGCATAATATCCTTTAGATCCAACTATATTTTCACAAATGGCAAGATTTTACTTTTTATTGCTGCAATATATATCTCCTGCCCCCAGTCCGCAGGACTCAGGCAGGCCAGCCAATCACCCCGCTGGCCACCCCACAGATCGGCCTTGATCTCCAGCCAGGCCTAGGGACCCTACCTGTGCATGTAGTGTATCTATATATTATATCTTCTTTATGCATTCATCTATCCATAGACACCTATGTTGTTTCCAAATCTTGGCTATTGTAAATACTGTTGCAATAAACATAGGTATGCATATATCTTTTGAATAGGATTTAAATATGTAAGCAGACATTACCCCCAAATAATATTTCAAACGAGTTTTGGAAAGCAAGAAGATAAAGAGTTTGTAAATGATTTAGTAGTCTGGAGTGAAGTGCATTACAAACGTCTACAGAGGGGATTCTAATAAGAAAAAGGCCTATTTGTCCCACTGATCACCTCATAGGACCCAGAAGAAATAATAATGGCTAGTGGGAGACTGGTGCTAAATTGTGTTGAAAAGGCCTAGTTATTTTTGACCACAGAAATGGGGATACGTCTACAGATGAGCAGAGCTGTGAGGCTCTGAATGTGCGGACACCAGGCCCAGTATAGCGCAGAGATGGGCTAAGTGTCAGGCTGAAGTGGAGTGAGTGACATTCACACGCTACTCTCAGAGCCCTCTCCCAACTCTTCCAATCTGTTTCTTGAAAACAAGACAGGTCTGGAAGATGGATGAACAAGCTGTACTATCCAGAAGAAACAAACAAAAATATTGAAAAACTTATGTTAGAGGGAGAGCCCTCCCACCTCTAAATGTCATAACCTGCTTTCCTCTTGATCTCCGTACAGTGAAGCCAACAGGAAACAAATGTTTCCATGTAAACCTTCCAATAAGCCTTCTAGTGCTTCATTTATTACTGAAGTAACCCCCCAGAAAGTAGAAAATGAAATAATTGAAAGTAAAAAAGAATATAGTAGAAAAGGTAAAATAACCCAGATGATCCAACATATCACTAACATAGAGAGACAATATATTCCAGTTTGTCCTGGTCAGTCCTGTTGAGAACTGTTTTCCAGCATACTTATTGATAATGCCACTTTTGAGTTCAAAAATATCCTAATTTGCACTATGAATAATAAGATCGCACTATTTATTAGACAATTAGAATTTACAAAATGAATAAAAAAATAGTAAAACATGAGAAAAAGTTTCAGTAGATGGTGTTAAAACATCAGAGCATGAATATTACATTGAGGTTTCTAAACATCTTCAGATGTGAGAAAACACCACATCAATGTCCCTATGAAAATGACTAGGCACCTGAACAATTTAAGTAATTTTCCCTTCTAAGTCTCTGGCTCTTATCCCTCCATTTTTTAATCAGCTCATATTCTTTCCTGTCGAGTTTTGTTCCTTCAACTCAATTCAAAGCCTTTTCATGTTTTTTTTTCTATATTTTAATTTCAGATGACTTGATCCATACACAAAACTTTGTATTCATCAATGAGTCAAATGACTTTTAAATTTGTATTTTCGACACAAACTTTTCTTCTAAGTTCCAGGTTCCAATATATTAAAATGCCCATTTGACATTTTCACTAAAAAAAATAAAATCTCAATACCCTAATTCCATATGATAATTCCCTTCTTTTCATTACCTCCAGGTCCAACCTGGCCTTCCTCAAGGAATCTTCTTTCCTGGATGGTACCACAAAGTGCAATTTAGGCATCAGAAGGTAGAATCTTGGAGTCATCTGGACTCTTCTCTCTTACACACAATTACAAAGTTCTTGGTTTTGTGTGTTTTTTTTCCTCCTGAATACCCTTTGCATCTCTCTAAATATTTGCATTTCCACTCCTAACACCCTGCTACTGCTCTCCTCTGAACTCCTGGAATAATCCCCAACTATAATCTTCATGAAGCATTCTTCTTACTTCCCTTCCAATTCATTCTACACCCTATATACCTAGCAATCTTTCTTAAAAAACAGATGTGATCACATCAGTTCCTTGCTTCAAATCTACTAAGGCCATTCTAATTTCTTTTAAAACTATTTTTAAAAAATCTTAAAAGGGCAGAATTAATTTGTTTTCTCTCTACATTCGGTCCCTCCAGGACTTGTTCCACAGTGGACTAGCCATAATGACCACTTTCAATTTCTCTAATTCAATGGTGCTCAAAGTATGTTCCCCAGATCAGCAACAGCAGCATCACCTGAGGATTTATTAGAAATGCAATTTGTGCAATTCTTGAACCCTTCCCCAGGCCCACAGAGTCATAAGTCTAGACTGCAGCTCAGAAATGTGTGCTTTAACAAGCCCAGATAATTTCAATGCAACCTAAAGCTTAAGAAAAATTCAAAGTTTTTCTCTACTGATTCCTTCACTTGCAACTGTTGCCCTCCTCCCCTTTTCTTACTGTCTAGTTTTCAATATTTCAGTTCAAACTTTATTTCTTCTGAGCATCTTTACTGATGATCTAGTTTTGATTTCCTTATTATAAACTCTCACAGCTTTCTAGATATTTGTATTCAAATCACCTATCACAGTGTGTGATTGTATATTTGTGCGATTAGTTGATTGATGTCTACCTCCTCCACTACACTGAAAAAGGAGGCCCTGGCCCTGGTTAGATTACCTAGTAATTTATCAAGAATGGTAGCTCAGACCTGGCTGGTATAGCTCAGTGGATAGAGTGTTGGCTTGTGGACAGAAGGGTTTTGAGTTAAATTCCTGGTCAAGAGCATACACCTGGATTGCAGGTTCGACCCCAACCCAGTTGATCAGGGTACATGCAGGAAGCAGCCAATCATTGTGTCTCTCTCATATCAATGTTTCCCTCTTTATCTCCCTCTGTTCCTCCCTTTCAGTCTCTCTGAAAATCAACTGGAAAAATATCCTCGGGTGAGGATTAACAAAAAACAACAACAACAAAAAAGAATGGTGGCACATATAATATATTCAATAAATATTACTAGGTTACAGTGACTATGTTAAACATAGAGATAGATGGTGGTAAAACAAGGTAAAGGAAGACAATTAGCACATTGTAATGTCAGTGATAAGCATTCACTAATTTCAGTAAGACAGTAGATTATATGTCATTATATAAAACTTACTGAATCAAAACAAAGTATGTGCCAAAAATTCTGTCAGTACGATTTACCAGTATAAATGAAATTCAAATATACCATTTGCTGATAATCACGAATGAATTTAATGAAAGAAAAAAAAAGTTCATAGTTATACAAAGCATGATTATATGGTGCTCACTTGTAAATAAGGACCTTTGTTAAATATTTTTATCCTTAATTTCTTTTTCTTTCACAACACAAAGAGCTATGTTCAATCTGTGCTTTCTTGCATAGGTCTTATATTAAAACTTTTTATAATGTTCAACAGAAAACAAATAATAAAAGAGACTGAATAGTTAGATGTTTTATCTTCGGGAACAGTGATTTATTGGAAAGAGCTTAAACTAAACTCCTGGAGCCCTGGTTTCTCAAACTGAATCATGTTGCCTGGTTACTAGACTATATGGGTACTTCATGGAGGCCCACGCTTGCAACACCAATTTAGCTGCATCTTTCCTACCTGTGATTACCAAGAGACACAGAAGTCGAGGTCATGTGGCCACCGGCGTGCACTGGAGTGGAAAGATGCTGACCAGACCTGAACTGTGACATGTCTGGATTGACTGATAAGCCACCACTCATTCATCTGCCTCCCTCAGTCCAGGCTTGTTCACAAGTTAAAACCTCTATCTTAATAAGTTATGCATTTGGGTCACTGGTTTTAAGAAAGAAAGGGACAGGCTAGAAAATTGAAAAAATCAGGGCTTAATTGAAAGAAAATACACACACACACACACACACACACACACACACACACACACACACTAGGTCTTGCTCCTGGTTTGCCAAGGAAGGTTGTAAAATTGCATCCTATGGCTCTTCTTCCTGTATGTCCACTAAAAGGAGATTATTTAGACTCAGGTCTGTCCATGATGACTGATGTGAAAATAAGGTCATTCTTGATTGGTTAACCTCCAAATGCCCTTTTCTATGAAAAAGATAATTCTGATTTGGTGTGATAATAAACATATGGTAAAAGGCTGTGTGGGATTAATATCTACGAGGGCATTTTCTGGAAGAAATGTCTACTCCTTTTCGGGAGCCGGACTTTCAAGGATCCTCATTTCATAGCCCATGTTAGTCTTGCTCATTGTGATTTGACGATTTATATTTTTTCAATTAAATTTATTGGGGTGACAGTGGTTACTAAGATTAAATAGGTTTCAAGTTTGTATTTATATGATGTGTGATCTGTATATTACATTGTGTGCCCACCTCCCAAAGTCAAATCTCCTTCTGTCACCGTATATTTCACTCCCCCTTTTCTCTGTGAGAGTAAACAGGTCATCTTTTCTGTCAAAGAACAGTTTAGACAGCCGCCATGTTGGACTGTGTGACTTGGCAGCTGCCATGTTGGCCGTATGACTTGAAAGAGAGTAAAGGCTAACCCCTCCCTTTGAATTAGCCAATTGTGAGAGACTGTGTGCCTGAGCTCCAATCAAGAGTGAGGGACATGGGGGGGATAAGGACACATTTGTAATATCTTATTCAATAAAGGGGAAAAAAAGTGAGGGACAGGTCACATGCATCAGGATTAAAAAGCCAAGCTGACCACCTGCTCAGTGTGTGCATGCTTCCATACCATGTGCTGTGCTCCCTCCTGCAGGAGTAAAGGTGTTTGCCTTGCTGGCTGGCTCCTGAGTCTGCTTTGTGTTGTACCAGGACCCCTGAATTGGGGGGCTCGCCTTATTTCTTACATCTCTAGTAATCACTGTACTGTTGTCTGTGACGATGAGTTTTGTTTGTTTTTCTTGTGTTCACTTGTTGCTTGTTGTGGTGACCCCCAACCATAAAATTATTTCTGTTGCTACTTCATAACTGTAATGTTGCTACTGTTATGAATCGTAATGTAAATATCTGATATGCAGGATGGTCTTAGGTGACCCCTGTGAAAGGGTCGTTCATCTGCCAAAGGGGTCGCGACCCACAGGTTGAGAACCACTGTTCTATAAAAGATCTTCCTGATTTCTGCTGCCTCTATTCTAACTCATTTGCCAGACTACTACACACACCATTTTTACATTATCATTCTGATTATGTCATTTGTCCATCCTTCCATGGTTTGCTTCCACTTACTGTTGATTAATGGTCAAATATCTTAGTAAAGAAGTGTTCCGCGACTTAGTACCAGTGTATTTGTTCATTTTTACCTCCCATGAAAACATGCTCCACCACCCAGCCCTATGCATGCTTACCTCGGAAACGCATGTAATTCAAAAATAATAATATTGTTCAAATTCCTTTGACTATGTCATGCTGTGTAATACCTCCTTGCTATTATACTTGCTGTGCTCATTTGCCAAGAATGTCCAGGTCCCTCTCTACAGTTTTCTGCCTGATTTGGTTATTCCTTAGTCCTCCTTCAAATTGTTTCTTGTTCCACCTCTTTTTAAAACTTCTCAAACCATCTTTATCAGCTCTTCTCAATAAGCACAGTTATTATTCCTTCTGTAACACTCTAATTTTATCATGCATTTATCAACATGTGACATTTCATGTAGATTATGTAGGATTTCATACTTAATGTTGTGTCTTCCTCCACTAGATAGCTCCTTAAAGATAGTGAAATAGGAAATTTAAGGGTGAAATAGGCAGGTTTAGGGAATTTTTAAAAATTAAAGGGGTCCATGAAGAAAGCATAGGCTACTGAGCTGTAAAAAGTTACATTTCCACAAAACAAGGGAATTGGGGGAGGCAGAAGTTATATTTCCATAAGATAAGGGAACTGGGAGTAGCCAAATGTCTATATTTACAAAATAAAGAAGGAAGGCCTCATATGTCCTATATGAGGTTTGACCTTTGAGTTCAGGAGTTGCTGTAGTGACTAAATCAAAGGGGAATAGTAGCCAATCAGAGGGGGTATCAAGACACAGAAAACTGCAGCCTTTATAAACCAGGGAAAAGGGAACTCGGTGGGACTTTTTCCTCCTCCTCGTGCGGGAGTCTGTGCTTGTTCTTCAATACATTTCTACCTTTGCTATACTATCTTCCGTCTGTGGTTTCATTATTCGAGTCTTACAGACAAAGAATCCAGGGAAGCCAACCTGCTCAAGGGAACACCATGTGTTCCAATCCAAAAATCCTGTATCAACAGCAATGTCTGGCAAATTTATAGCCAGTGCCATGTGTAGGAAGACCCTCAGTAAGTATCCCAATTAATAACTTAAAATTTACTACAATAGAATGATTTGCACATATAATTCACATTACATTAGATTGAACTGGGACTGTCATCTTTATCTTTAAATGTCCAGTGCTTTCTCAAGACCAATCAGATTAGAAATGTTTAATAAAACAGTTTGAACAGATGAATCAGGGGGTAAAAAACATAAGTTAACTTTCTGAACTAGACATAAGCAATATCATAATGCAGGAAACTTGTCTTTGGTCCCCACTCATCTTACCTTTTACTAGCCCACCTATTAAACACCCTTTCCCCTGCCCCAAATCCTATATTGTGCCCATTCTCATTGGTCTCTGCTTCTTCTTTCTCAAAGCCAAGATGGATAATCCTTGCCACCTGTGACTTTTATTGAGTTGCTTGTTAGTTGATGACTCAGGCATATTAGCACTTTAATGGGAGTGTCTTGAAAAATAGAAAGATTTAAAGGTCCCTTAAGAAAATCATTAAAAGAGATTTTCAAGCAATTTAATTAACCTAATAATAACTGTCTGTAAAGGCGTAGAAGGCAGAGGGAGGAGCAAGAGGCAAAGGAGAGGAGCAGAATTCACTTCGCCTGAGTTGGCAGTTACCATGAAATGAGGGCACTAAACAAGTGTTTTCATCACCATGACCAAGTCCCTGACCTTCAGGAAGTGAGCTTATAAATATTGATCTTTTTTTAATGATATTTATTATTCAGAATTATAGAAAGCCATATTTTTACATAAGATTTTATGATTTGACAGTTTTAAAGTCATGTATTTTATATACAAAGAGCTTTCAATGGTATAATTTTTTTAATGAATTTTATCTTAACATTTCATTCTGTGGCATAACAAATTATAATGGGACCATTTTTAGTCAACTTGTTTTTTCATCCTGGTAATTTCCATGTCTATTTCGGACATCCATTAAAGTCAATATCCTTCACTTAATGGAAGATTTCCTTTTGAAGTTGCTACATTTTTCTGTCTAAATTAACAGTGAGGATATGTAATGGATGTGTTAAATAGATAATGCTATTAATGGGAAAACTGCATAAATTAAACACAAGCCTGATAATTTTAAGACCATCTGTTTTATTTTCAACAGTTCAGATTCTCTTATGTAATGATTAAGAACTCTGAGCAGCAGTCCTCTTCCCTGGATTATCTATTTCCCTAAATGTATAAGGACTATGGCAAATATTTTAGTCACTAAACCAGATTTTTATTTTGATATGAATTTAGCAGAAGGAAGAGAATAAGCTCAATCTCATATGGACAACACCTTCACACACGCAAAATAAATAACCCAGTTTATAGTTAGATTTTATGTGGGAGTTGTTATTTAAGAAACCTTTAACATGAACAGTGAATTAAGAAATTTCAGGAAATTAGATTTGAAGTTTAAGAATGTTTAAAGGGACTAACAAGCAAAATGCTCTGTTCTAACTTTCTACTTCTCCTTTAGAAACAAAATATAAAGACCAACATATAAAAAAAACCCTAGAATTTAAAATATGTTTTTTGTGGTTTTCTGTTTTGCTTTTGCCATCTTCAGGCTTTTAGAAATAGATCCAACTTGTGAGATTCTTTAACTGATGATTATGTATTTATCAGCAATTGATTTTACAAAATATATGGCCAATTATATATTCTAATGTTCTGTAACCAGAATTTTTTTTATCCTTACTGGCATGGTAAATGTGAGATGCCTATTTCTTACTTATTTTAATAATAAGAGAATTTTTAAGAAATGACCCTCACAAAAAATATTTTGTTAGTTGCTCCTAAAAATAGAGGTTAATAGTGTTTAGAGCCATTAATTTGATTTACCTGGCAGGATTTATGTTCACTCTGAGGAAATAATGCTAAATTTTATATTCCCAGAGACCTCATACACTTGTTCATTTTTGCTTTTTCTCTTTTTCTCTTCTATGTGAACACACACACACACACACACACACACACACACACACACAATGTTAAGCTTTTTGGTAATCAAGCAGGAGATTTTTCTGTTGCCCATTCTAAATTTTAAGAGACCAGACAATCTATCACAATAAAAGGTTAATGAGCATCTACCTGAGCTGGAGCCCAGGGTTTTGATGTTCATTCAGTGATTTTAAATGTGGCCTTGAATTCCTG
>NW_006282396.1:1908334-1908824 GCF_000327345.1 Myotis davidii
AGGACTGTGGTGAAACCATGGGCATAATAAAGGTGCTGGTGTTTGAATGAAAAATGTGCTCACCTAACTATCCACAATTTTTATGAATATAAGTTTTTCAAGAAACAACAAAAATGCTTCCTAATTGGTATTTGGAAATATTTTATACCTCTGTATGTTTTTTTTTCCTAGTGTAAACATTAGTACTTAAACACTAAAATTTAGGTTTTGAATCAGTAATTTTCAAGTAACATTAATAAATCCAATTTACAATGTGTCAAAAGGTTCTGATCAAAAAATTCTATTATTGTTATTATATTAAATGTATGACCTTAGGGGCTTTTTAACTATATTATTATCATAAATAGCTTTTGGATTATTAATATAATGATCCATTCACAACCTCATAAAATCCCTGCATGTTTAATTATTAAAATGAATATAAAGTGAGCCACAAACAAGTTAACGAAAAATAACTGTCATTAGGTCCTCTCTTCTTCCCTACATTGAA
>NW_006282396.1:1909033-1910035 GCF_000327345.1 Myotis davidii
TGAAGAAAAAGGCTGTTCTGACTTGAGAGTGGGGAGCATACATAGGTAGAAGGTGGCGGGATAACATGTGCCATTTTTTAAAAATAAATGGAGCCTCTTTATTATTATGTTTTTTAGAGAAGAAGGGGAAAAGAGAGAGGGAGAGGAGAGGAGAGGAGAGGAGAGGATGGTTGCTATGGATTATTTAAACTCATTCTGATGTATATGCATAAACCACTCTGGCTGCCTATAAATAATCTCTTCCCTTAAAACTTCCACAGCCCTTCTCTGTGCCACACATTTAGTACCCACCTACACTCATTTACATTGTTATTTGCTCCTGCAGGGATTTCTTTATAATTTCCAGATAGATCATAAAACCTCTTAGAAGTGGCTGGTATTTTATAATGTTTTGATTCCCCCCTCCTTCCAAAGCATGGATCAGTCTCTTCCATAATTGGGGATAAATATTTGTTTATTTTTTATAGAACCAAATATAGCCTCATGCAATCAACAGAAGCTCAGAAAATGTTCTTGAATGTAATTTAAACATATAACTGGTAATAAGACAAAGTTATTCTGTAGGGCAGGTTATTGTGCAAAAGTGTCCCCCAAGTAAAAGTAGAAACATACAAATGGATTCAAGAGGCTTACTACTACATAAATAGTAGCAGAACTTCTAAAACTATTGTATCTCTTGTTTGGCTTCAGGAAGATCTATAGGAGGAGATAGGTCTCTAGACATCTACAAAGGCACTCCTCCCTGGACCTCACCTGTGCTCATTTTTACTCAACAGGAGTTACAATGCCCAGCTTTTAAACTGCTATTAAATGTAGGCATAAGAAAGTTCATGGATGCTGAAGGTTAATGTGACATAAATGGGAAGAAATAGATAATATAGATAAAGAGATAGAGACAGATAAAGACATACATAAGAT
This sequence comes from Myotis davidii, assembly GCF_000327345.1. Classification (NCBI taxonomy): domain Eukaryota; kingdom Metazoa; phylum Chordata; class Mammalia; order Chiroptera; family Vespertilionidae; genus Myotis; species Myotis davidii. The sequence continues at coordinate 1,909,952 of NW_006282396.1, forward strand.
AATGAAATAATTTTTAGAGGTTATTCCTGGGAAAATACTGTTGATATGTCCTCAGTTTTTAGGATGAGCTTGCACTGGAATTCC
>NW_006282396.1:1910096-1912444 GCF_000327345.1 Myotis davidii
GGAGAGAACTGATTTTCAAAAATTTGAATTAAATGGGAAACGCAAAAGTCATTGAGTTTAGAAAAGTTAAATGACTTAAATATTAGAAGTACAGGCAAAACAATAAAGTATCTATATATATAAAAGGCTAAAATGCTAAGCTATTCACTTACCATGGGTATCATTGCATGTGTCTGTCTCTGTGAGGGCCCCTAAGGACAAAAGATGGACATTAATGTGCAGGAACATTAGAATCACATACTATCCAAAGGCCAAAGTTTAAATATTGAAAGAAAGAGGGAGAGAAGAGACAAGAGAAAGAAAGGAAAGGAGGGGGGAAGAGGAGAGGAGAGGAGAGGAGAGGAGAGTCCCTCTGACCATCCAACTGGTCGCTATAACACACACTGATCACCAGGGGGCAGACGCTCAACACAGGAGCTCCTGTGACGTGCACTGGCCATTTACAAAGAAATGGTACCATGGACCTGGTGCCAACAAAGCAACACTAGGCTTCCCTGAAGTGAGACACAGGCCCCGCCACCACCCTGGAGGAATACCCCACCAAACCGCAGCCAACACTGCCGAGATCTCATAGTGCAAAATGCGGCCCAAAGCCCAGCCGAATCTGGAAATGGTCACTGTGGGTGCCAGGTAAAGAAGTCAAGTAGCAATACCTGGCTTCCTCTCCCTAGAGACTAGCCTACTTGCAGTTTCTTCAGCCCAGGTGAACAACTTGCTTTGTAGCCAGGTACAAACATTTTACACTTTAACCAAATGTCTGTGAAGCATTTTCCTGTGCCTTATCTCATTTGATCCTCACTGAAGTCCTGGAGTAGGTAGAGAGGAGACTCGGTGGAATCCTATTTTCTTTTCATTAGCTGGAAAATGGAGATTTAGAAAGTTTAGAAACTTGACCCTACTGAAAAGAAGAAATGGTGGACCTTGAAAATGACTGCAGGTTTTCTCACTGCACAGACTATAGTCAAACACTGCTACCGTTAAATATTTTACCCTTTGTTCTCCCTGCATAATCTACAATAATAATCTGCTTTGTGTTGATATTTACTGCTGTGTTGCTGACAATTACCTAAAGAGAAGGTGGGGTGCTTCTCTGGGCAGGAAAAAGTTTAGCTAAATCAGAAAGCAGGTCTAATTAAGCAAGTTTATTCTACATCTATAAAAGGCTAAGTTGACTCGTGGATGCGTGATACATATACTAGTAAAGCTCTCACTGGTGCCAATAGTATGCATGTATTTCTATCTGTCATTGTCAATCGTGAATTTGATTGAAACTTTTATTATAGAGAAAGGGCGAATAGTGATATTAAAATATTTCTTCAAATTAATTTCCTTTCAATGTGCATGAATCTGTGCACTGGGACACTAGTATCTATAGATAGATGATAGATAGATAGATAGATAGATAGATCTATCTACCCTCACCTACTGCTTCTGAAGTATGACAAATTAAAGGGTTCCATATTATTCTCTACCCTTATTATTAAGTCACTATTCTAATTATTAAGAACTGGTTAATGGGAGGGTTTTTGTTTGTTTTTGATTATCCAAAAATCTTCCAAATTGCTCACTTCAGAGTCTCAAATAATTATACTGTGCAAATATGTAGCTAGGAGAAGAGATGGGAGAGAGGGAGAGGGAGAAGGGGAGGGAGAGGGAGAGGGAGAGAGAGAGAAACATCAATGATGAGAGAGAATCATTGACCAGGTGCCTCCTGCATGCCCCCCCCACCCCCCGGGGATTGAGCCCACAACCTAGGCATTGCCCTGGCCAGGACTCAAACCAAAAGAAAGAAAGAAAGAAAGAGAGAGAGAAAGGAAGGAAAAGGAAGGAATGGGGGAGGGACGAAGGAATCTCATTAGAGGAAGTATATATAGACATAAAATTACTGTAAACTTAAAGATCATAAAATTACTGTAAATTTAAAGATATTTTAAAAAATATTTTTATTGATTTCAGAGAGGAAGGGAGAGGGAGATAGAAACATCAATGATGAGAGAGAATCATGATCATCTGCTTCCTGCACAGCCCTACTGGGGATCAAGCCCACAACCTGGGCATGGACCCTGACCAGGAATTGAACCATGACCTCCTGGTTCATAGGTCAATGCTCAACCACTGATCCATGCAGGCCAGGCTTAAATGTATTTTTTTTAATTTTACATATATTTAATTTTATAGTAGTATAATTACTGCTGGAGTAACTTATGCAATGAAAATGCTTAGAAGCAAGAAACAGTATGCAGGATTGAAACAACCTTGTATTCCAGGAATGAAGTGGTAGGAGAGCTGTATGATAAAGATAAGGAGGGACTCAACAAAGCCAAATATATACAATGAGAAGAGGCCAT
>NW_006282396.1:1912490-1913728 GCF_000327345.1 Myotis davidii
GGAAAGAGGGCAGTTGCGAGCAAGCATTTGTGTTGCTTTGTCCTTAAAGTAAGGGCCTTATGTCCTCCACAGGTATTCTGTGCTTTTGTATGTTCATTATTTAAAATAGGATAGTAAAGGCCAGTGACTTACAACAACAGAGCACATGTCAGGACAGAAGGAAGAATCCAAAAAGGTTCATTTTAAAATATTGTCTATCATGTGGAGCATACCTCATTTTCTAGCCTTCATGTTTTGAAAAAACTTACATTTGAAAGCAATTACGGACAGCGACAATGGTACACAGAACATATTTTCTTAGAAAAAAATACTATTTTCAGCCCCCCTGTGTGTCAGTGAAAAAAGATTTTCTCTTTCTGATCTGACCAAATATATCACAAAGAAAATAACTTTTTGCTGATCACATTGTATGTTCCAGAAAATTAGAATATTTGCATTATGAAAATGCATAGTTCTGAGACATAAAATAATAAAGAATTTAATCAAAAGAGATATCCACTGGTCTTTTACTCACTTACCAATTGAACACACACAATATTAAGGTTTTACACATATTCTTCAGGTTATCCTTTCATTTCTCCACCAGCATTTATCAAGGAAAGGGCAGATAGGGAACAGCCTCATTGTTAGATTATTTGAATGCAAACCAGTATGGATTTGGATATCTTCTGACTTAGGCTGAGTTAATACACTGTTAAATGTCTCCCTTCATATGTAAAAGCAGATGATCTCATTTTCCTAAGTGACAAATGGATTCCGTGCGGTATAGCTCATTCATAGTGAACTTTAGAAATGACTCATACCATATATGACTTGTGTCATCACATTTACACTTGCTTGTCATATCTACTCTAAAATGTCACTGAGTACTTTTTAAAATTGCTCTATATGGCAAATTAAAGATGAGAAAACTGTAGCTATTCATTTCAGATTAATTCCAGCACTGATTAGGCCCATAAAAAAATAAATCGAATTTATTTGCTAGGGTTAACTGGAGTGTTTCACATGGGATTTCTCTCTCCTTTCTCTCTCTCTCCAGATTTTATATATATATATATACACACACACACACACACATACACACACATATATACATATATATGTGTATGTATATATATATATACACATATATATGCGTGTATATATATATACGTATATATATATACATATATATGTGTATATATATATAATACATATATATATATGGGTTATTCTCAACCATACAAAAGAATGAAATC
>NW_006282396.1:1913925-1934573 GCF_000327345.1 Myotis davidii
ATGTCTTTGCATAATTGATTGGCACAACTGAAATATGTTTTTTTTATTCATCAAGCATTTCATAGCAATAGATACGAGACTGAGATTGCCAGGAAAATCATGACGCTAGAGCACTAAATGTCACTTGAAAAAAGATTTTCCCAAAACTGCAAAAGTTATGTGGAAAGAGTTAGCAAAAAAAGTTAAAAGCCAAAAATATGAGTTTCAGGGCATTTCTAGAGGGAGAGAAGGAGGCAGTTATCTTAATAAAGCTGAAGAAGAAGGAACCAGGTATGAGGAGGGGAAATAGATATCCCACCCACAATATCTTACTTCACTAATTTGTAGAGGTAGATTTATGAAGAGTATGCCAGGGGGACTCCACCAATGTCTGCCTCAGTATAATTTTGCAAGTATTGTGAGGGTTTTTTTTCCCTCCCATAACTATCCTTCTGCGCTTGGTATTTCATTACCCACCACCCTCAGTCAAGTAAGATGCATAATGTGCCCTTTGTACATTGTATCAAACCAATGGTACTTCGCTTGTCCAATCATTTCAGTGTGATTGTAATAGGCAATGGTGACTCTGCAAGACTTAGAAATTGTGTAGAATGTGATGCACGGTTTGGAGGTCATTACTAACTGAAAGGGCCAAAGTTTCATCCATTACCAAATTCTGAGTATAGGTTAGAATAAAGTACACTGAACTCCAACAAACTACTGCTTGGATCCTATTCATGGACTTATCTAACTCACTATCATTCAAGACAGTGTCTTCATCTTTGTATAATTTGAATTATTATAAACACCAAAAACTCTTTCATGGACTTACTGAATAGTGGCAAATTATTTAATCATACAGTACTATGAAACACTTTCTCTCTTGTTCTACATATTGTAATTCTATTATTTTAATATTTATTGTATTAGCTTTTAGATTATTCTCATGATATGCCTCTATGGGATCGGGCCTAAACCTGCAGTTAGACACCCCTCTCACAATCTGGGACCTCTGGCTCCTAACCACTCACCTGCCTGTCTGCCTGCTTGATTGCCCCTGACCCCTCTGCCTGCCTGTCTGATCTCACCCACAACTGTCCTCCCCTGCCGGACTGATCTCACCCCTAACTGCTCTCCCCTGCCCACTTGATTGCCCCTAACTGCCCTCCCCTGCCAGCCAATTTGGTTCTGATTGGTCAGTTTCTATGCCAGTCAGTGTCTCTGGGCCTATCATTGCGGCCTTAGCAGAAAGGTGGGGCTGATCAGCAGCCCCATTGGAGGCCTGGAGAGAAATGGAGGCTGGCTGTTGGCCAGGCAGGGAGAGAAAGAGAGGCAAGTTCTGATCAATGGCTGCCAAAGAGGCTATGGATCAGACTCTGCCTCTCTCCCTGAAGGTCACTCTCTGGGCCTGATCCGTAGCACCCTACGCAGTCAGTGCTGGTTCAGTGCCCACAGTGGCCCCAGTCAGTGCTGGTTCACCACGTCAACCCATCACTGACTTCCTTTGGGTCTGGTTGAGCCTTCAGTCATTACAACCCTGGCTCTTTATTATATAGATTTTTATAATAAATTAAATTATGCTTTTGTTCAAAACAATTCAAGAGGTGTTATCACATAGTAGGTAAGGGTACACTTTTGACATTACAATTACTAGGTTCAAATTGTAGCTTTGTCATTTGCTATCCATATGACTTTATACAAAGTTCTTAAATTTCCATTGCCTCACTTTTCTAACTTGAATAATGCTAATAACACTTTACAGATTTTGAGGGTTAACAAAGTTAGAGCATACATGTAAAGCACATGAGAGTGGTTTGCACATGAAGAGTTATAAATAAATATCACTAGTTCAAAATTTTTTTAATTATTTACATATTACCATAACTTTTCTTCAAGCAGAAATTCCTCCTAAGTCAAGCTTATTTTAGTGACCTCGTCAACAAGAAAAATCTCAGAAGATTTGTCAAATGCCTAGGTGAAATTTAGACCCTGTCTGCAGTGTCTCTACTATCCCCTGACCTATTAAGCTACTAACTCTATTAAAAGAAGAAATTGAATTAGTCTGGCATGACTTAGTTTGAGTGAAGCCATATTGAAGCTAATTGGTATGTGTATCTTCTTTCAGGTGCTCTCTAATAATTTCCTTTATAATTAGTTCAAAATTTCATCTGAAATCGATGAATTTCATTTAGCTAATGTTTGCCCAGTCTTCTGTTTGTGGTTTCATTCCAGAATCCCCTGCTTCGTGCTTCCTCTGGTACTAAATAAAATATTGTGAGAGTCTATAAGCAGCTCACAGTCTGGCAGAGGTCCTCCTCAGGGTTCCAGAATCTCATATAATCCATGATTTCTGGAGATGATCACAGTGTTTCCAGAGTTTATAATTTCTAGATTTTTAAATAACATTTAAATATTTCAATAGAAAATATTTTCAGTGAGAAAGCAATTAGCCAAGCTTCTGTTCTCAAGGCCTTCCTTTCTTGCATCCCTCTCTTCTTAATGTGAAACATGAAATCTACTCTCTTAATGTTTTGAGTGTACATGCAGGATTGTTAACTATGGACACAATCTGTATAGCAGATCTCTAGAACATTTTCATCTTGCGTGTTTGAAGCTTTGTTCTCATTAAACAGCAACTCCCCAATCTCCCTCCTCCAGTTCCCAGTTATCATCCTTCTAATTTCTGTTTCTGGAGTCTGACTACTTTAGATACCTCATGCAAGGGAATTCATATAGTATTTGTCCTTCTGTGACTGGCTTGTTCCACATAGCATAATGTCTTCAATGTTCACCCATGTTGCACGGTATAACAGATTTTTTTTATGCCGATTAATATTCCATTTGATGTATATGCCACATTTTCAAGTTAGTTTTCTTTTTTCCAGTTTTATTAAAATATAACTGTGTCGCCGAAACCGGTTTGGCTCAGTGGATAGAGCGTCGGCCTGCAGACTGAAAGGTCCCAGGTTCGATTCCGGTCAAGGGCATGTACCTGGGTTGTGGGCACATCCCCAGTAGGAGATATGCAGGAGGCAACTGATCGATGTTTCTCTCTCATCGATGTTTCTAACTCTCTATCTCTCTCCCTTCCTCTCTGTAAAAAAATCAATAAAATATATTAAAAAAAATCCTGCCTATAGTTAAAATCAATGCCTTTAAAAAAATATAACTGTGTAAAGTTTAAGGGATACAATTTGATGATTTGATACAGGTATATATTGGGAAATGATCATCATAATAAAGTTAGGTAACACATCATCCTTCATTATACATATTTTTTCTTTTTAATTTGTCATTATTGTTATGGTGAAAATGTTTAAAATTTAGTCTCTTAGATATTTCCAAGGACAGAATATAGTACAGTTAACTATAGTCACTATGCTATATATAACATGCCCAGAACTTATTCCTCTTATAACTGGAGATTTGTATCATTTGACCAACATCTCCTGATTTCACAATCCCTAGCCTCTGGTGACCACTAATCTACTCTCTGTTTCTATTCATTTGGCTTTTTTTTTCTTTCAATTTTACTTATGAGATCATGTAATATGTGTTTTTCTCCGTGTGACTTATTTCACTTAATATCCTTAATTTCTGTTGTTGCAAATGCCAGGATTTCCTTCCTTTTCATGGCTTAATAACACTCCATGTCATACACATACCACATTTTCTTTATGTATTTATCCATAGATAGACGCATAGGTTGTTTTTACCTCTTAGCTATTGTGAATAAGGCTTCAGTGAACCTCGGAGTACAAATATCTATTTAAGATCCTGTTTTAGTTCTTTTGAATAAATACCCACATGTGGAATTGCCCTGGTAGTTCTATTTTTATGTTTTGGAGGAATCTCCATATTGTTTTCCATTACAGCAGTACCGTTCCATTTCTTAACCGGAGCTTCCAACTATCACCATTTGGGCAACATTGGTGCTTTCTCATGCTTGTGAGCCACTATGACTGAAATATCAATTTAGTTTTTAAACAAATGATCAAGGCAAATTTAAAATTATTGGGGGTAAAAGAGGAAATTTGATATATCATCTCCGTCTGTGGCTCAGCTATGATCTGATTTGTGGTTTAGGTAATAGGCCTGCCAATTTGCAGCTGTTTCCAACTGCTAACTTCTCAGCAGAACAAAAACAGAAAGCGTGACAGAAATGATGTGATTTGCATCCTGACAGCTTCAGCCTTTCAACTGTAGACAAGGACAGGCAAATGGGTGGGAGAGAAGCCCTGACTTAAGTAAATGTGTTAAAGAAAATATGTAAACAAAGTTACAAAAACAGCCACAAAAAGAAAAGAGTTCTCCAGCGGAAAACCTGACCAAGTAGACTATGTCAGTTCTCTGGCTTCTGTTGTGCTTCATAAAATAATTAGAAGTAAAATGCAGTTTACATGTTCAACAACTTTCATCCACATTGGGTGTGTTTTTAAATAGAACACCTGTCCCTGTGTTGTCTCCTGCATATGTAAAAATAGTGCCGTGCAGTTCCTTAGGTGAATTCTGAAAGTGTATTACTGTGTTCCCCTATTTGTCCAACAAGCAAAACTCATTCCTTATTTAGGAGTTAATAGACAGCAGGTACTTAGAGCCCAAGTCTTTCCTTGGGCTGGGAAGGATGCACACGTTTAGTAGCGGAGGCATCAAAGATGTGCACTTTGGTCCCTTAATGATAATTCTCATGTGAACTCATTGTTCCAGATAATAATAGCCTATTAACAATAGTTAAAGCCAGATGATAACACAACTAGAAATGCAAACTTATCTAAACTGGTGAATAATTACATTTTATTTCAGATGTAAAATGTTTTCCTCTAGCAATCAAATGTCTTTGCCTTAAACATCGAACGTAGTTTAAAAATAAAAAGACAACCCTATTTAAAATTCCATGTGGATGGGTGACATATTTCCTTTTAAGTGTCAGCAAATCCCTGACAAGAGGATTAGATACATCATGCTTATTAACTACATTCTTGAATAATCCCAATATTCCAAGTGATGCTGTTTCTGGGCTCCCCCCCCAACCCCCCACCCTTCCGTTCTGAAGGTGATTCATTTTTCTCAAGGTCAAGGTCATTAGAAGACAATGATGGAGTTAGGAATAGAATTTCTCTTTTAAGTCCTTCTGTGTTCCTTGATATGTTGCTTGCCTGCATGATTTCACAGCAGTGAGAAAGCGATGAATTTTAAAGAAATTAGAAACTGAAGGAATCAGAGGAAACTGAATGTTGATCATCTCAACGGTCCTTGAAGTCTGCTTATCTGCTACTAAACAGGCAATTCACTCAGAAGCTGGAAACCTTAATACACTCATCAAAGCCCTCTTGGCAATTACAGAGGTATTTCAGAAAGTGTCCAACAGTGGGAGGTGAATCTTAAGTAGTTAAAGATTGCATTTTGATGATGAAGATAAGAGTAATAATACTTAATGCTACTATAGAGCCTTTATTACTGAAGTCTTAGAGTTTTTAACTAAAGGTCAAATGATATAAACCACTGATAGCTGCCAAATTGAGCTGAAAAATTTTATCTATTCTAATAATGCTTTGTGTTTTTTTCTGCCTTTTTTTCCATTAGAAATAAACTCAATGCCTATTTGTGAGCATTCTAGCAGAAATTCTCTTTAAAAAGCAATGATAGCCTTTTCAACTTCAGTAAAAGCAAATACGCCTCAAATGCTAAGTTTAAATAATTGTTGAGAGTAATTATATCCATGTAAATTGAATTCTATCTCTAAGACAAAAAAAATAAAAATTCTATTTGGTTCATAGAAATACTACAAAATATAGCATCATGAGTAATTACTAGCAAGTATTATAGAAATCCTGTAAGAAGAAGGAATATTAAAAATAGATTCCAGTAGTCTAAAACAGAAGACTAAAAGCAATAAACATTTAAGTGTTCTACACCTTCCAAATTTCGCCAATTGGGTATATCTTTATCTTTATAATGTAGGATAAAACAAACCATGTTGGATGGTAACACTTTAAAATTAATGTAAATCTAAGCTTTACAAAGTAATATATAGGCTGGCCAGGTGTGGCACAGTGGTTGAGCGATGACCTATGAACCAGGAGGTCACAGTTCAATTCCTGGCCAGGGCACATGGTTGGGGTTTCAGGCTCAATCCCCAGGGTGGGGCATGCAGGAGGCAGCAGATCAATGATTCTTTTTCATCTTTGATGTTTCTCTCTCTCCCTCTTCCTTCCTCTCTGAAATCAATAAAAACATATTTTTAAAAAAGTAATATAAAAGTCTGTACTGCCAGATAAAATTATAAAACATTCTTTAAATATAAATAACTTATCCTTATATATAATTACTAGAGGCCTAGTGCATGAAATTCCTGCACTAAAGGGGGTGGGTGGGTCCCACAGCCCACCCTGCACCCTATCGCAGTCCAGGACCCCTCAGGGGATGTCCAACTGATGGCTTAGGCCTGCCCCCTAGCGGGTCTAAGCTGTCAGTCAGACCTCCTTAGTACTGCCGTGGAGCCAGGAGAGGCTTCCACCACCACTACTGCATTTGCCAGCCATGAGCCCAGCTTCTGGCTAAGTGGCCCTCTCCCTGTGGGAGCTCACTGACCACCAGGGGGCAGCTCCTGTGTTGAGTGTCTGCACTCTGGTGGTCAATGTGCGTCATAGTGACCGGCCCGTTCTGCTTCAGTCGATTTGCATATCAGCTTTTTATTATAAAGGATACCTGTCTAGCTTTGTATTTAATGAAGTGTTAAAACTACATTGTGTGAGGCTGATGGGAAGATTATAATCTAGTCAACCTTGAGAAGATTATAAACTTGTATATGGCCAACTTATGCTTCCTGCTATTTACAGAACTGAAAGAATGCTGTAGATGAATTGATTTGAGGAATTGTTTTGGTCCTGTAAGTTTAGCTGGGGTTTGGAGACTGAAATCTCGATTAATAAAAGGTTAAGACTCTATTCTTTATACTTACCTTAGTGAATAATTCAGTAAAACGAGAGCATGTTTTTAAATACATAGACTATAAGGTAATCAAAGTTTACCTTAATAAATCATTCTATGCCATTTTATGATATTGAGTTTAAAAAGAAATGTTAGTTAAGAAATTTTAATTAGTAGCCATCATACTCTTTTTATCTAATTTAAAAAGATTTAAATTTATAAAACGAATGTCATTGATTAAAAACACATTAAATGTTAGCTAACATTTTAGCCTTTAAGCATCTGCTATTTTAGCATTATAAAATGCAAATGATTTTTCTCTCAACTGGCAATTTTCCTTCACTATAAATCACCACCAACAAAATATACATAGAGAAAAAAAAAACTCTAGCAAAAAAGAACTTCATATTGTAGAAACCACACAGTGATATTTAAGATAGAGTAGGAACTAAGAAGAGGGCTTCTATTTAAATTGATAGGAATCCCTATTTTAGCCTAGGCAGGTTTCATAAGACAATGAGCAATATCATAAATAAGGGAATATCTAGGAATTGTAGTATTTTTAGAGGGAAAACAAAGACTAATTGAAGCTATGGGCTATCTGAACAAAGACTTATTCAAAATTAATCTTATTAATTTTCCTTGTCCAATCATATCTCAGACTCTCCATCTTTGCACAATGGGGAAGTAGAGAGAAAAAATCAAGAGTAATGTTGTGTATAGCTGCAATCCCAAACCAATTCTCCACTGGGCCACGGGGTGAGTTAGTTCTGGTTATGCCATGCAACATCCCTGCATAGAATACCCAGCAGATAAGATGAGAGGGGAGGATGTGATGGAAAACCAGGAAGTTAACTGTACTTTGTTTATACTTGTTTCATACACTATGTTTCAGAATGTGGAAAACCAAGAAGTACATGAAGGTGTCATGTGAGAACAACAGGAATTATATAATTATATGGATATCTATTACCAATCAGGTCCTCTTCTTAGTTACTCACCCTTTACCTTGGGGGGGGTGTATATATATATATATATATCTCCCTATCTATCATACTTATCCAAAACACAAGGGTACCAAAAAAAGCAAAAGGGCAATCTATTCATCTCCAAACATTGGACAAATCTGTTGTCTGGACATTCTTTAAGGACGAGTAAAAACAAACCAAAGATAGCAAGCTACAACATTGGTCTGATGGTTACAAAAAGAAGAAAATAAAAGCTTATTTGATCTTACTTTTGAATATGACCCAATAGAAGATGAATAAGGAAAAAAAAAAACAGAAAATTGACATACCAAATAGATGATAACAGAGCATTGTCCCTGCAAATCAGAAGCAGAGCATGAAGCAGAGAAAACAGACAAATTTATACATTAGATAAAGTAATATATTTAAAAGGTAAACACAAAAAGGAAGAATAATAAAGGAAGTTTTTTAAATGAAAATATAATACAATTCAGAGACAAACAATAAAAATAATGTTGCAAAAAATGGTATGGAAAACAGACTTCTATGTAAAAATAATATAGATTAATTAGACGGTGTAGCATAGACATGCTAAGGAGAAGAGTGTGTGACAAGCTGATGTTTCTAAAGGAAAGATGACAAATGAAAGAAACAGAAGTGAAAAAGCAATGCCATCAGAAGCTAATATTCATAAACTATGAAAAAATGTATACATACTGCCTTTGAGAACTCATTATTTTCCATGTTAGTATTGTCCAATCTATCAACATACAATTGCAACACACAGGCAATGAAAACAATTATATATAAAGGAATGAAAATGTGTCTGCTGACAAAATTTCACACTATAAGCATTAATGTCTAGAAGGGAATAAAATAGTATCTATATAGTTGTTAGGAAATACTGTGATTTGTTCAAACTCATCTTGAGTATCCTATTTCTCATTTTCTAGTGTTCTTCCAGCTAGGACTGCTGCTGCACCTTGGTTCTGCTCAATGGTAGCTCAGGGGAATCCAGCTGGGGTGGAGCCACAAAAATAATTCCAAGGTATTACCACATTCTTAATCTTTAAACATGGGGAAAGAAAAGCAATAATACAATTGATCAGCTAATTTCCTGCTCGTCGATATAATGGGAAGTTGTTTGCCATTTGCAATATTTTGAAAATGAATAGATGTCTTTGGATAGATAAATATGTTTGTAATATATTATTGAGGGTTTTTTTCCTCAAAAAAAGTTACAACTCTTTCTATATAATTGCACTCTTTTATTAAAAATAATACTATTAGCATGAACTGAACCTTGCCTAGAATCTCCAAGATGTAAAAGAGGTTTACACAGAGTGACAGCATTATGCATATTCTTACTTTCTTTCTTAAGTCACTTTTTTAAATCCTCACCTGAGGCTATTTTTCCATTGGTTTTTAGAGAGAGTGGAAGAGAGAGGGAAAGACAAAGGGAAACATTGATGTGAGAGAAACACATCTATTGGTTGCCTCCTGCACACATGCCGAAGGAGACTGCAACTAAGGTACATGCTCTTGACCAGAATCAAACCTGGGACTCTTTGGTTCACAGGCTGATGCTCTGTCCACTGAGCCAAACCTGCCAGGGCTTAATTCACTTATTTTTTTCCTTGCCATAATAATGTATTAATTTAGGCACTAATGCAAAATAGGTGGTTTTATTTTCAAAAGGAAATTTTGTAAAGCAATGGATTTACAGCATGATATTCCTAAACTGTGCGTGTGGACAGTTTGTTAAGTGATTGTACCCTTCATTAACTACATATTTACACTTGAATTGAAACATCCACGCTTGCATTATATGCTACATGATTACCATAATCCCTGGAGCTACAACCATAACCCTGATTAACATTTATATTAACCATGGGCTTCATAATGCACCATTCACAGTTGACAATGAAACCTATTATCCTTTTCGTGCCAACAACACAAGCAGAATCAAGAAAGGTGTTTGTGTCTTTAGGAATTGCTTGGAGGACAATCTGGGTTACCACTGACAACTTGGACGTTGGGGCTGGGCCTCCGGCAGGCCTTTTTCTGTCTCCAAAGTAAGCATGTTGATTGATTTTCATATTTAATAAATATGCAATATTCAATTCTGTTTGAAACAGAAACGTTTCAATGTTTAAAAACTCTGAGGTGAATCTTTAATACGAAGAATCACACATTTTGCAATTTTCCAACATTCTCAAAATAGTGTTCATTTATTCTTTCCTTGCCCACTCAACTCCCGGTTAATTTATCTCTTAATGCCTCAGGAAAATTCATGAAAAACATCCTGGAGAAATTACTTTCTGATCATAAAAGTAAGATTGATTTTATTGCATTATCAGTTGACTCTGCTTATTTAATTTTTTAATGCTTTGTAAGCAATCTGAAATATTTTGTAAGCTAAGACAAGGTGAAAATTAATGAAAATGTACACACAAGACAGGAAGGAGAATCTTACACTGTGTGGTGCATTATACAACTGTGTTGCACAAGGAATGTATGGGCCAGATTTCCCAGACACCAGTGGGAATGAGGTTCTTGGGGTACCACTGAAATAAGCATCTTCAGAAGCCCCCAGGGAGGATGGGATGTGGAAAAAGCCTTGTTATGCGTAAAGTTAATTTTCTGAGGTTCCAATGCCCCATCTCCCCAAGCCAGTCCTGAAAGAGGGGCAGCTAGGAGTTCAGCAAAATCAAAAGCAAGGCCAGTGTTCAGAGCTTCCGTTCCATGTTGCAGTCGTCGGGTGTAGTTTAGCATCCAAGCTAATTAAAGTCCAAAGCTCTTAGCACCAATTTACACTATTTGTTCCTCAAATTTTACCTTGTGTATTTGTGGTACCTTCTCAATTCAAATATACAGTTCAAATTTTAAGAAGAAATAAACATTCATCTTCATTAGATTATTTATTTAAAACACACCACTAGTTACTAGCAGAACTGGAAACTAAATTCAGATCATATGACTTTATGTCTAGTTTGTTCTTTAAATATACCACAATGTGTCAGAGAAAAATGTTTAGTTTCATATCAAGACAGTACATGAATCATGTATGTTTGATTCTTTTCCTTTTCATATTCTCATAGACACACAAAAAAAGTTGTTGGGAAGCATGAGACTTGGTTGGAAAGTTTGTAAGGACATTCTGGTAAAAGGGAAGTTTGTGGAGGGTCACCTGCCCTGTTTATCATAATTCTGACTTAGGGGAAGCTTAGGGGACTGTTGAAGGCGGCGCCCCTAATTATTCCTTGACCTTTCCAAACAAGTCTGTGCATGTGCAGACCCCCGGTGTTTACTGGAATCCTTATGCTCAATCCCTGGATGTCCTTGCCTAGAGAAAATGTAAACACATGTGTCCTCCCAAGATTACTCACCCTACTGATTGCATCTAAAGATAAAAATTCCAATAAAAGCCTCGTGAGGCAGGCAATCGAGGCTGCCCTGGCTACTAAAGCCAGAGGCCCCTTAGCCCTCTCTTTCACAGTCAGACTGTGTCTGAGTAATCTGTTCACCCATCATTTAGGGGCTGATGGTCAGCTCCAGCAAAAGGTGACACTTTGGGGAAGTAGAACCAAAATGTAAAATCAAGAGAAAAAAATGTTATCAAATAAGAAACAGGAGTTTTCACTAGGTATATTAAAAATGGGACCCAAGTGAGAAAAGTGGTGATTATAGCCACAAGTAATAAAAGCTAACATTTCTGTGTTGAGTGTGTATCAAAACATTTATTTGTTTAGATGTCTGAGTGGTAGACACTTACGTTGCTTGATCATCATTCTCTATTTTCTGTTTTTGAGGATTTGGGTATATTTTGTACTTCAGATGCCATGCACTATATGTTGAATAACTTAATCAATTATTAAATTAATAATGAGTTTCTGATATTTGGAGGAAAAATTAAGTAGGTATATTAGAATTTACCTTATTCAGAGCTATTAAGAATGCATACATTTGGCAAACATGTTCATACAAGCTAAATATTTTAATTTAGCAGTTAGAAGAATGATGACAGCAAGCAATATTAGAAAAGAGGAGGGTTAATAAAAGCAATCATTTTTGTTTATTGGTTTCACAAAATGTTGTAGTAACAAAAGCAGATATAATGCTTAAAGACAGCCTTATGTATGTCTTCAGACACTAACTACATGGAATTTATCTTTTGAGTGGGCAGGAGAGTGCACATTAATGGATACCAGCACGACACTTTTCCTCCCCTACTTGTAACAACACTCAAGTGTGACCTGAATGGCTCCCTAGTGCTTGAATTTATATTCTTCTCAGAGGCATTGGATATTGTATTTCACTACAAAGAGCTAAAAACATTGCAATCATTATTTATAAATCTTTTAGAAAAATGCATTTTCTTAGCAGCAACTATGGCAACAAGGAACTCAAAATGACACTAAAAAAGAATTGAGCTCAGTTGCAATGGGTAATGCATGCAGGATTTATATTTTACCACCATCTATATTTTAAAACTGGAAAAATCAAAACAAACATTCACTAGATACAATCACTTTCTATATTCAACCCACATGTTCTGTTTAAGTAGCATTTAAATGTGGAAATATAAAGTATAGTCACTTAATAGTCATGAAACCTTTATAAACATAAAATGACTACAGGTGATCAATAACATCCTATTTCTAGGGTACAGTCAACTTTACACAGTTGCAATAATACTAGTATTTCAGCCATCGTGCTTATATTACTGCCACTCATTATAAATTTAATAAAGCATTTCTGGAATTGAAGATACAGTCATTCTTTTCAAGTGTTTAATTTAAAGCTACCATTGTTTACTTTGACATTAGAGTACCCTCTTATATTACATTAGACACAGACAGCTTATTTCTTAGCAATTGTTTTTCCTTATATTAAGAAAAAAAAAGTTTTGCTACTTATAATTTTTCTTACTAAGATATATATACATATATATATTTATAAAATGTAAAGCCTACATTATTTTAGGAGTTAGGAGTTCTTATGTTTATCTAGTACTTACAGGCCCATGTTAGGAGATATAAGTAACTTCCTCCTCCCAGAATAATACTGACAAATTATTCTATCCAATTACAGGACTTGACCATCACTATATGACTTTGGTAGGACTATCATAACAAGTACCACAGCCCACCTGCCAGGCTCAATGGTTGAGCATCGGATTGTGAACCAGGAGGTTGCAGTTCAATTCCAGATCAGGGCACATGCCCGGGTTGCTGGCTCGGTCCCTAGTAGGGGGCATGCAGGAGGCAGCTGATCAATGATTCTCTCATCATTGTTTCTATCTCTCTCTCCCTCTCCTTTCCTCTCTGAAATCAATAAAAACATATTTAAAAAAGCAAGTACCACAGATTGTGTGGCTTAAACCGCAGAAACTTATTTTGCAGCAGTTCTGGAGGTAAGATCAAGGTGTAGGCAGGGTTCCTTCCTTCGGGAGGTTGGGAGGGAAGAATCTATTCCAGGCCTCCTTTTCTTTCATTAGGTGCAACCTTGAATCAGCACAGAAGGGCGAGTTCGCTATCAACCCCCAATCCTCATGGCAGCCCCACTGGGTAATAAATGGACATTCTCGTCTAGTATTCTAGAATTAGTTGTTTTCTCATTTGTTTTTGCTACATGTCTGTTTTGCAATTATATGGTGCTAGAATTTAAATATGTTGGGTGGCAAAAAGGAACAGCAGAAGTCCCATTCTACCTTTGACTATTAAGAAATTCCTCTTTCATATGAGTTTTACATCATCATAATAAATTAAAGGAATAGACAGTTTGACCTATCGAGTTCTATAAAATGTTTACTAAAATGTAGTGAAACTGATATTTGACTTAGAGAGATTTTTCTATAGTTGCCACAGTTTATTTTATAGCTGATGAGGTTGAGGCCTTCTGTTTAGGGACTTTATATATGAAATGAGAAATGGGGTAAAGAGAAAAGTACAGGCAGACTTCAGAAGGTTGATCTTAGGGACCCTCCTCATGTTTGCAGTGGTCTGTGTTTCCGTTTCTCTTTCCGCCCCTTGAGACTCAGGAAGTAAGCCTGCCTATTCTTTGGTCTGTTTAAACCCAGGGTCTCTTCTTCAACAAAGCCTGGCTATGAATTTTTCACAAGCCTCTATGCCAGGGGTGGGCAAACTTTTTGACTCGAGGGCCACAATGGATTCTTAAACTAGAACCGAGGGCCGGAACAAAAGCATGGATGGAGTGTTTGTGTAAACTAATATAAATTCAAAGTAAACATCATTACATAAAAGGGTACGGTCTTTTTTTCTTAGTTTTATTCATTTCAAACAGGCCGGATCCAGCCCGTGGGCCGTAGTTTGCCCACGGCTGCTCTATGCTGTCTCTGAAGTCATTCATGCTAGGGATTTTTGCCTTAATAAAAAAGTCCAAAGACTATTACTAAAAAATAAATTAATCTACACTAATAAAAGAGAAACATGAAAATTGGTGTCACTTGGCTATGCCCACCAGCCAATCAAGATGAGTATGCAAATTAGCCCAACAAAGATGGCGGTTAATTTGCATATGCAGGCGCAGAGCGAAGACTGAAAAAGACTGAAGACTGAAGACGACTGGAGAATGAAGAGGCTTGGCTTCTCCGCTGCAGCCAGAGCAGAAAAGCCAAGCCTTGCTGCTGCGGCCTGAACAGAGAGGCCAAGCCTCGCTGCTGCCGGACCAACGGCCTGGGTCCCGGGTGCCAGCAGCCAGGGGAAGGAAGACCTATTGCATGAATCTTCATTCAACGGGCCTCTGGTGATAATATAATGAGAGAAGTTTTCTACTCCAGTGTTTCTACTGCTCTTAGTTCATCAAGTTTAAGTTCTCCAGATTATAGTACAATGACACAGGTCACATGGCCAATAACCCACATAAAAATAAAATGAACTTCCTTTTTTAAATTTCTTTTAATCTTGTATTATTTCCCAAAGCAGATGATAGTTTAAATTTCTAACTATACACAGAACCCTTGGTAGTTAAGATGGATGAGCACGTGTTCTGTAAGAAACTCAAAAAAAGAGAATAAATGTTTCCCTTCCATAATCCAAGATCAAGAAACAAATGAAGCCCTGTTGGTGTTTCTCCATGGTTAGAGCATTGGCCTGCTCACCAAAGGGTCATGGGTTTGATTCCGGGCCAAGGGTATGTACCTGGGTTGTGGGTTCACTTCCCACTCTGGTTCAGGGTGCATGGGGGAGGCAACCTATCAATGTGTCTCTCTCTCCTCTCTCTCTCTCTCTCTCTCTCTCTCTCCCTCTCCCTCTCCTTTTCCCTTCTCTTATCCTTCCTTCACTTTCTTCCACTTTCTATAAAAGCAATGGGAAAAATATCCTTAAGTGAGGATTAAAAAAAAAAGAAGAAGAAAGAAAGAAATGAATTACTCAGTCATTGGCAGTAATGTCAACTAGCATTCGGTGTGGATCTATTATCAAATAAAGGCAATCTAATTAAGATAGACACCTGGTTCTAAAATTATTTCATATGAGAACCTCTAAATGAACTTTTAAAATCAATTCCACATCTAGTCTCAGACTTTACTATGTCACAAGCTCAAATAGCAGAATCCAACAACAGACATTTTCTTAATATCCTAGAAGCAATTTTTATGTAAAACCAGAGTTGAAAAACACTATGATAGTTGGTAAACCAAAATCATGAACTAAGAATGCATAAGCCAATCCCTTCCACAAATTAATCTCATGACCTTTACAACTGACTAATTAATTTTGCATTCATTAGAAAGGGCCCTACTGCTATTATTAGAGAAAGAAATAACTCGAAGAAAAACACTGCCATTTTTTATATTCATTTTCCAACAACCAAAAGTGAATTTTGTTGGCACTTTAATTTATTACCCTGCCTTACTACTAATTGTAATTCTAATCTAATAATAATAAACATGTTTATTGATTAATGTCTCTGAGAAGAACCACCTAACAGTATAGAGGATGACATGTATAAATGTTTACATAAAACATTGTACCAAAAAATCTTTGTGCAATGTACAAAAATGTTCTTCTTCTAGTGAGATAGAGATTTCTAGTCTGGCTAAAGTTAAAACTAAGAAAATGAATATAGGAATAGCAATTAAAATTTAACATAATATTCTACATGGTTGTTGGCAGCAATGCAGTCCAGTTTTGTTGAGAAGGAATTAAAATGCACAGGTTTGCTCTGGCCAGTGTTGCTCAGTTGGCTGAGCATTGTCCTATGCACTGGAAGATACTGATACAGTTCCTGGCCAGGGCACATGCCCAGGTTGCAGGCTGGGTCTCCCGTTGGGGTGCGTGCAGGAGATAGCCCATATATTTCTCTCTCTCTCTCTCTTCTTTCCTCTCACTAAAAAAAAAAAAAAAAAAAAAAAAAAAAAAAAAAAAAAAAAAAAAAAAAAAATAAAAAAAAAAAAAAAAAAAAAAGCATATTAATAACAAAGAAAAATGCACAGGTTCTCCTTACTTGCCATAATATATATATGTGTGTGTGTGTGTGTGTGTGTGTGTGTGTGCGCGCGCGCGCGCACGCGCGCATATACGCATATTTCACTATGTTGACTAGGTGTGTATGCTCTCACAACATTTTCTTCATTACCACAGTCTGAGTGGTGGAAGTCAATCAACTTCAACTTTAAGACAATTAACAGAGGACTCCTGAGGTAAACAATTTACTTCAAAATTCAGTCTCCTGACTGAAGGAACTGGGAGATTGTTTCATTTTCTTGTGGCAGCAGAATATTTGGTACTTTTCACCTTCTATTTCTAAAATCAAGTGTAGAAAAAAAATAAAAGCCTCTTTAAGCAAAACTAGCACATTAACCATTGTAAGATACTCTAAGACTAAAAGGGGGTAAGAAATCTAGAGGAGTGTATCCATTATAACACATTGAAAAGAAACAATTTACCCTTTCAAAGAAAACATGTTGACAGATATATGGAAACATAGCAAGGCATTGTCACCAAGTGGGAGGATATGATGTGAGATGATTTTTTAAAGTTTATTTGAAGCTCGTGTCGTCTAGTAGAATACAAATAAAGGGGTTACTTTACATATAATTTATAGAAAGGATTATTCACACATCATTTTCTCCCATCAGAACTGCTATCATAGCTAAGAAGACTTACTTATCTTTTGCTGCTAATATTTAGGCAAAAAAATATGAATACATATATATTTTTATTTGGTCTGATTCCTAAGGTATGTTTTATATGAAAAGCAGGGGGAAAATAGCTAAGTGTTAATGCAATTTAGCATTACAAACAAGGATTTGGCTGAGTCCTATCAAAGATTAGGTGAGCAATTTGGGGCTAATTTCCTTAATAAGTGGATCAATTCTTCATTTGTAAAATACAGTTGATAATAAATAGCACATTGGGTTGTAGCAAAGGATGAATTATAACAACTATGCAGGCCATTTAATAGAATGTCTAGCACAAAGGGAGTGCTCAATATTTGGTAGTTACCTCAGCTGCATGTCAGTCAGATGCATACACTATGTATGCAGATCACTTATTGATTAGTTACGACTTTTTTATCCTCACCCAAGGACATGCTTTTATTGATTTTAGAGAGAGAGAGGAAGGGAGAGGGGAAGAGAAACATCTATGTGAGAGTGAAACATTGATCAGTTGCCTCCAGCACACACGTGATCTGGGAAAAACTGCAACATAGAAATGTGCCTTGACTGGGAATTGTACCTGCAAACTTTTGGTGCACTGGGCAGTGCTCCAACCGAGACACATCAGCCAGGGCTAGTTACTACTTCTTATAAGAGGACCTGAGGGTTGTATTTATATGCACATTCACATGTTCATTTCATGCTTATTATCATCATCTATTTGATTAGGATATCAACTTGAATTTGACAGTACCCTGTGCCTTCATAATTAAAAACAGCAGCACAAACTAAATTAAAAGAATGAAAATCCAGTTGTAATAAGTGGAAAGGCACCTCCATTGATGCTAAACAAATAAGATTTTCTTGTTCCCCTACCCCCTCCCCCCCGACACACACACACTTTAAGTAGGTTAACAAAGCCATACAGTGTTTCTTTTAAAGCTACTTGTACTGTTCAGTGTGTCTAGGTTACTAGTACAAATACTGGCCTACTACCAAAAAACACACTTTGTACATTTTTAATATACTTTGAAACAGACACTTCATGACATTTTAAGATTGTTTTTTTTTATTTAACTTTATAATTTAAGCAGGTTTAAAGAAAAGGGATCATTTTTATGCTTCCAAATATTATGAACATTGAGTGTGGAGAATTTCTATTTTTTTAAAAATATGTTTTTTATTGATTTTAGAGAGAGATAGAAACATCAATAATGATAGAGAATCATGGAATAGCTGCCTTCTGCATGCCTCCTACTGGGGATTGAGCCTGCAACCTGGGCACGTGTCCTGACCAGGAATTGAACACTGACTTTCTGGTTCTTTTGTTGACTTTAACCACTGAGAGACATCGGCCAGGCAAGAATTTCTAATTTTTTAAATTTTTATCATAAAGTAATTAAATTTAAAAAGTATAACACCATAGCTAAAGAAATAAATCATTTCTTGCTAAAATATTTTAAGTAAATATTACCAATATAAAATATTATCAAAAAATGTTTAATAAAAAAAATTGGCATTTCATGAAGTTTTACCCTTGAATGGTGTATGTCCCAGAAAGATGTTTTATGTTATGTCATATAGATTATATTAAATAGTAATTACTTCTAATAAAATGTAATATTGAACAAATTACCAGTCATTCTTTTTATTAAACACAACTTTAGAAAAAATAAGAAAGCTATTGCTAAAACTATCACATTAATATCCTTCTGAGATTTGAAATATAATTGCAGTCACTTTTATTCTGCCCCATGAGATATAAGAGGAATGCAGGAAGCAGCTGGCTATTCATTCATGTAATTATATTTCTCCCTATGTTTAAATTGTTGGGCAGAATTTTTGCTAATAGAACTGAACATGAATAGTATACCATTCTCTTCAGATTGAATATGGTTATTCTTGAGCCATAGAGAGCTTAAAATGCAGGGCAGAAATGGCATATTGTGTGTCTGTGACCTTTACTCATAACTTATCTGCAACATGGATAAACTAAGGAATCACAAGAAATAAAGAAAAGTTAAGACATTGCCTAGCAACACATAAAAAAAAGCAAGGGAAGGCTCACCAGAAATGAGAACAGGTGAAATCATTTAAAAACTATTTGAGACATAGTTTCTCCACTTCTAAGTCATCTAGGCAGAAAAAGAGAGCTAAGCAGAAATGGACTTATTTCCATGCATCAAAGAAGCAACAGAGGGATAGATAGAAATAACCACATTCTTTTCTAGTCATCACTGCAAACTCACATCAGGGCAGTAAAAGTTCCATCAGAAATACTCAAAAAATGACTTCCAAATTTACAGTATTAAAATAAAAATCTAATACAAAAATAAAGAACTGTGTCCCAATACTATTCAGTTTGATTCAGTGTGGCATCATAAAATCTTTTCTAGCTCCTTTTATTTATTTCAAAAAACAGAAGATAGACCTAATCTTTATTTTAAAATTTAGGTTTACATTAAATATAAACATATTTTTACATTTTTAGTCACTGAATCTGATTGTTCAAATGTTGACTTTTTCGCAAATGGCTCTCAAAAGCATTAAGTGTGCGACTCAAGATGTTCTCTAAACCAGCTGTGATATAAGAGCTAGGATGTAAATGAATGCCTTTCTGACTCCAAATCATCTCAAGATGAAACAGAAAATTTTTTAAAAATAATGTCTCTTTAGGTCACTGTACAATATACCAAGAATTACACAGTCTAAATCAACCAGGCCTTTCCTTAATTTACTGTGGATCAATTTTTTCATATGAAAACATCATGCCAGGTACATTTATGAAATGCAGTAGTATTTTCATGCACACCGAATCGAGAACATTGGGCCATATTAAATCAGGTTGGAAAGATAAAGATAACACTCAATTCTTTGAGATTACTACTTAATTATTAGTTTCGTTTTTGTTTTTTGAGTGGAGGTAACATTGGCTAATAACATATAAGTTTCAGGTATACAACATCAATGTTTCTGAGCACAAAAAGTCTAGTTTCCATCAATTCCTGTTCTGGGTATTTATCCAAAGGATATGAAAATGTTACAGAATAGTGAGAAGCTAGAAAAATTCTAAGGGACACTGAGAAAGAAAATTAAACAAGGCCAAACAGTTTGGCAGCCTGCAGGCAGCTATAGCAAGTCCTTATCTCTCCCCAAACAAAGACACTTGTGAGCAAATGGTTAATGTCTCTCCAAAGACAGCAGAAGGGAGGGGAGGGAAATGGAAGGAAGAGTGCAGTCTTGCCTCCACCCACTCCCTAAGCCAGTGATGGCGAACCTATGAATTCATTTTTCTGGTTGATTTTTCTTTGTTAAATGGCACTTAAATATATCAAATAAATATCAAAAATATAAGTCTTTGTTTTACTATGGTTGCAAATATAAAAAAAAAAATTCTATATGTGACATGCCACCAGAGTTAAGTTAGGGTTTTTCAAAATGCTGGCATGCTGAGCTCAAAAGGTTCGCCATCACTGCCCTCGAGTGAAAGCAGGCCTGCACTTTCCCTGTGCCTAATAGACACTGCCATTAACAGAGGCTTGCTTGTCTTTTTAAAAAAAAATATTTTTTATTCAGAGAAGAAGGGAGAGGAAGAGAGCGATAGAAACACCAGTGATGAGAGAGAATCATTGGTCAACTGCCTT
>NW_006282396.1:1935063-1952709 GCF_000327345.1 Myotis davidii
AAGCACAAGAGGGTTAAAATGAAAAATTTCAAACACTGATCAAATTTGCCCCGTCTACCCTTTCGAACTTGCTAAGTATGAATTACAGACCCGTGAATACTTTGGGGAACTTTTATCCCAGGAAATGGCATATCGTCGGGTGGTACCTGCCAGACCTCTTCAAATCAGGGACAACAGTTTGCTGCTCACACGGCCGATTTCCTTTCATTTTTAGAGCTTTTATATTGCGAGTGTACAGTCAGCGTAGGTCAGTGATGGCGAACCTCTGACACCTCTGACACGTGAACTCATTTTTTTGGTTGATTTTTCTTTGTTAAATGGCACTTAAATATATCAAATAAATATCAAAAATATAAGTCTTTGTTTTACTATGGTTGCAAATATAAAAAAAAAAATTCTATATGTGACATGCCACCAGAGTTAAGTTAGGGTTTTTCAAAATGCTGGCATGCCGAGCTCAAAAGGTTCGCCATCACTGCCCTCAGCAGAAAAGGCAGCAGTCTCTGGGCCTGGCAAGATAAAATCGCCAGGTGCTTCTCCCCAATTCTGGGAAAGCCACAACAAAGTAAAAGGAGGGACCTTGAAAATTAATCTGTGCCAAGTTATTCAGCAGAGGAATTTTAAAATCTATACCCAAAAAGTATATAAGGGAGCTACCCCCCTCCCGTCTCCCTCCTCAGATTCGCCTAAAGAGCCCATCCACTTTTTATCTTGGATAATAGCTGTGTTTCCCTTGCTCTTTTAATAAATCTGCATGCTTTAATTTCTTACTAAATCACCTTATTAATAAATTCGTTTTAACACAATGCAATTATCTGGAGTCACTCCTCTGAAACCATTTATAGAAGAAGAGACGAACTGAGGAAAGATAGCTCTCCCCTCTGACTCAGGAGACTGTATGATAACACTTCCCTGATGTTCTGTGTGCCTGCAACAACAATACTAATTTGAAGAGCTATATGTGCCCATATATTTATTGCAGCATTCTTCATAATAGCCACAATATGAAAGTGACCTAAGTGTCTACTGATGGATGAATGGACTAACAAGATGTGGTATATATAAATAATGGAATACTATTCAGCCATAAAAAAAGGTGAAATATTGTCTTTTTGTGACAACATGGATGGATGTTAAGGCTATCGATTATTCTTTTCAAAGCCAAAACTAGGTAATTCAAAACTAATGTAACACCAATTGTCTAATTTTCTATTTTGACTTGTGCATGACTTAGGCTGTTATTTTTTACCTCTTGTCAAATTTCTTATATTTTTACACTTCAAATGCAAACCTTGTGTAGTGCATACAATTTAAATTGCAAATGATTTGAGACTCTTGAGCTCATTTAACAGTGTGCTGCTACTTAATTTAAATTGTCAAAACATTCAAATACTAATCACACATGCAGTTTTTCCAACTTTACACATTTTAAAGACAAAGTTTCAATACAAGCAGTAGCTAAAATAATTTATTTTAAAACAAACATTTTTTGTAGTAAACTTCCTTCTCAACCTTGC
Organism: Myotis davidii; assembly: GCF_000327345.1. Taxonomy (NCBI): domain Eukaryota; kingdom Metazoa; phylum Chordata; class Mammalia; order Chiroptera; family Vespertilionidae; genus Myotis; species Myotis davidii. The sequence goes on from NW_006282396.1 coordinate 1,936,581, forward strand.
TCTTCATTTATTAAAACTAGTGCCTGAAAATAGTTCCAAGGTTTATATACATTATGCTGAATAAAATGCTTTAGGCACTAGCAATTTCAATGTTTAATATTCAACAGGCAGTCCTAAAAGTCAATGCACACTTTAAAATTTTCATTTTCAGTGCTAGTGCTGAGCTCTTAAATTCATTGCTTTGTTATGCTACTAAAAGTTGCCAAAATGGCTTTTTCGTATGATACCTTATGTTTAAAGTAAAATAAAAAAAGACCAATGCTGTATTTTCTGAAAATTGTGCAAATTTACATGCTTAAATAGCCTGTGCATTCTTTTTCTAAAAATATACCTATCAAATCATTGCTACTGTTTCAATGCAGATTATTCTGAAAGATAAACCAAAATAATAATGTGTGCATATATTTGTGTGTATTAATGGATCACATTATTTTGAAATCTTTTCCTTAAATGTAACCATGTGTTTAGGACCATGTGTCCACACTTACATATTTTTCTTAATGGCTGCTATCACCCATTGCATGAATGCATCATAATCTATTTATTCTATCCTAGATATTTGGAGATACACACACACACACACACACACACACACACACACTAGAGGCCTGGTGCATGAAATTTGTGCATGGGGTATGGGGGTCCCCTCAGCCCAGCCTACACACTCTCCAATTTGGGACCCCTTGGGGGACGTCCGATTGCCCCCAACTTCCCCCCCACTGGCCTGTTCACCCGTAACTGCCCCCCCACCAGCCTTGTCACCCCTTACTCCCCCCTGCTGGCCTGGTTGCCCCCAACTGCCCCCCCCATGCCTGGTCACCCCCAGCTGTCCCCCTGCCAGCTTGGTCACCCCATGCAGCCTGTGCCAGCTTGCCCCATGCAGCCTGCTGCTCGATAATTTGGTCAGCCCTGCCGGCTTTGTCACCCAACGCCGCCTACTGTTCGGTCATCCAGATAAATTACTGTAGGTAAAATTGCTAAGATAAAGTTATAATTTTTCTAAAAGAATTTTAACATTTATTGTCTTTGTTATATCTTAACAAACAACAGAATCAAATGCTGTGCCCTTTCCCATCCTGCAACCTCTGATGGGTCACTTAACAATGACAGGCTGCAGAAATAAGACCTCCCATCAGGATGGTGTGCAACCTGCTTGCAACAGTTCTACTGCAGTTAACTATGGCTTTCAGATATTGCTGATCTCCCTGTGTCACAAAACCTTAAGTTTGATGATTTCCATTAACTCGCACCTGAGGCACTGGGAGACCATATATTCCAAAACGGTATGCAAATGTGGTATCACTAGGATTCAAGTGCTTTTGCAGCTGATAAATCCTTAATATCTCTCTCCTACCCTCCCCAAAGCAGGTAACCTGAGGCCAATTAGGGATAATGTGATTTCCTGTGATGCAGTTACCTTTCGAAGTTGAGAAACAACTATACTTAGAAAAGAGTTCAATACATGTGAACAGATATTAAAATAAAGTCTTTTTAAAAATTTCTTCATTAAATAAAAAGTGATGAGATAGAAAAAAATGATACGACAAAGTCAACTCTCAACCAGTGAACTGCAACTGATGAAATGAAATTCCTAATATTCTTAACCATTTAAAAGTAAAGAACTACCTGTCATTTCAAATAACTTTTCTAAAACAGAGGCTGTATCTGCTTGTATATATTTTGGTAGTCTACTTTGGGTTCTACAATCTTATAGACGCAAATATAAATGGGCTAGAGACCAACTGGAAATTTGCTCTGAAATATTAATTACTGATTTTTCCTTCTTGGCTCTGCTTCTTCGTATTATATTTATCTATCTAGTATCCCAGATGTCATATATGAACATTTATTTAAAAAATTGGAATAGACTTCTCTGTTTATGACATAATGTTTATGATTTGTACTTGCTTTTAAAATTTAATAACTCAATGTTACATATATAACATGTGCCACTTCTGTTACACACAGGCACAGGCACGCGCGCGCACACACACACACACACACACACACACGTGATTTTGGCATTTTACTTCATTATAGAGAAAATGTTAAAAAAATGAATATTTATAATAAAATAGTTCATGTGAAATGGGATGTTTCTTTCATTGTTAATAAAATACAATACAAATTCATGTGTAAGAGGTCCACAGGTTAGAGAGTTACACTAAATGAAAATGGAAAGACACTAGTATGACCCTGTCTCATTTTCAGTCCCAGTATAAGAACCATTTAAACTCCATATGTGTGCTTTTTTGTTGTTGTTGTTTTGTTCCTATTTTAAAGAGCTTTAGTACAGGAGGTTAATGTTTAGGACACTTCAGAGCACCTAATACTACTTCTAATCAGATAATCGGTTTTTGGTAACTGGTTTACAAGTGTTCCTTGAGAATTTTTTTTCATATTGGTTTTCAGGCAAAAGTGCTACTTAGTGATTGTGTAAGAGGTGTTAACTTGATTAAACGGTTTATCCTTAAAAACCTGAAACACCAATCCAGGGATGGCTTCTAAGGTAGTTGTACAGTGTCTCAGATAGCTTTGGCAAGTTTGTCTTCTGACTTTCGGTCCTGTGTTTCTAAATGCAATGTGAAATTCCCTCACCCCAGCTGGGCTACTGACTGTTTTAACTTTTCAGATAAATCAAAGACCTGGTGGTGAGATTGTCTGCCGGGAGCCAGTCCATCCATGCTGTTTCAAGGGACCTGGCATATATGGCATACTGTTCTTAATATGTTTGCTCACCTTCTTGGCGCTGTGTTTTAACCAAGGTCACCTCTCCAAGAAAGGTTGTTTCCCCAGGTAGGGATTTTCCTCTGAAGTTAGGGAGGGAATAAAACCTCTTAAGTGCCAGGCGGGTAATTAATCACTTTAACTACGAACAATCCTGCTTAAGCTACATAATCTTTAATCCCTCGAATGGAGATAAAGCAAGAGAACATGGCTACAGAACCTGGCTGGAGAACCTAGCAAGAGAACATGGACAAAGAACTTGGCTGGAGATTGTGGCTAGAGATCCTGGCAAGGCTGCTGATCAACTGAACGCTGTCTCCGTGTCATTCCTTCTTCACCGACTCCGTCCACACCTTTGGGGACCCCTGGACCTGCTGGGATTGGACCCCAGCAATTGTCTGCATTAGTAAGCAAGCTAGAGAAGCTCCGCAGGTTCACCCAGTATTTATTCCACAAAAGCCCAAGCAATTTGCAAACCAAAGAGGACTCAAAACATGAGCCTTCTAAGTAAGGCATAATGTTGTTGGTAGTGTACACCAAAGTCTTCTATTGTACTAAGTGGGATAATCTGGTACTCAGAAGGTCCTTATCGGAAGGTTGTAGCCTTTTGGGTGTGTATTAAAGGCTCCAAGATTCATTTTCCCTGCAGATTCTGTTCTTGTTGGGTTCATGGCCACTGTTAGGAATGGCTCCTGGAACTGCTGATTGAGCATCCGAGTCAGGGGTCCTCAAACTTTTTAAACAGGGGGCCAGTTCACTGTCCCTCAGACCGTTGGAGGGCCGGACTATAGTTTAAAAAAAAAACTATGAACAAATTCCTATGCACACTGCACATATCTTATTTTGAAGTAAAAAAAAAAAACAAAACAAAACGGGAACAAATACAATATTTGTATTTGCATGTGGCCTGCGGGCCGTAGTTTGAGGACCCCTGACTGAGTACTGACATGGATCCCAGAAAACCAGTAGCCATAGTAAGAGGGGGGCCATGAAACCAGCCAATTGCATTTCCAAGGCGGCCAGCCTGTTTGGTGGTTTCTATACACTTTGCCATGTATGCACATGCAGCTGCCTCAGCATTTACTCGGGTTACAGCGCCCTCTACAGGCAATGCAAAACTGTTCGCAAAGATCATCATTTTACCATCCATCTTTCCCAGCATCTGCCATCGCTTCGAAGCTGCTTCCTGATCCGGCGTGCCTCACCATTTTCAGTAGAGCCAATGCTGAGATTTTGCTGCTTCTTGTTGTATTTGTAGGTTTCATAGATGCCCTTGGCTTCCTTCGTGTTGTTGGTCAATTCCCATGTTTTCTAAGCAATACCACTCCAGATGCATCCACTGCTAGTAACTGGAGAAGCTGTGGCCTCCATGATCAAGATGCTACCTTACCTCGCTAGGTGTTTGGGTGTGGGGGGTGTGGGCTTTGAACCTTCAGAACCACAGGTGCCAACTCATACTAGCCATATATATATAATTGATTTCAGAGAAGAAGGGAGAGGGAGAGATAAAAACATCAATGATGAGAGAAAATCATTGATCATCTGCCTCCTGCACACCCCTGCTGGGGATCCAGACCACAACCCAGGCATGTGCCCTGACTGGGAATCCAATCCTGACCTCCTGGTTCATAGGTCGAGGCTCAATTACTGAGTCACACCAGCCCGGCTTAGCTCATAGTCAATGATTACATTGGTTACTGTTCTAATTCTCAATAATAGGCTACTTGATTTTTAATGTCAGGCCGTTTCAACTTCCTAGCCATTTTTACTTTGAGGATTTTAGTTCACTTATTTGTATGATCTTTATAGGTATGTATTTCTTTATTATTTTAAATAACTCACATTAGCCTTTATTTATTGTCCTGTCATCATGGGATGCTGTCCCTTAAGCCACACTATGTAAGAGAGGGAATAAATGTCATTACATTTTCTGACATTTCTTATATCATCCACACACCTATCATCACAGCTATGTATGTACATTGACGAGGTTCATAAGACACACCTATTCTCTTCTAGACAAAACTATTTTACTTTACAGCAGTCTCTATCAAAGCATGCTATATTCAGGCATTTTGGGTGTTAGCTAAGCACATTCTAAATCTCTGCAACATGCACACAAACTTTAACTCAAAAAACAACAAAGATAAAACACTAACCCCAAACTAAAAATCACAAAGGAATCTAACTTAAAATTGAGAATCTCCTGGCATAGATCACATAGATTGCAAATTAAACTAAAGTATACCTAAAAGAAAGGAACACAAAACCTAAACATTTCTATTCATTAATACAGTCACAAAAAAGAATAATATGAGTTAGAAATGAGAGGGCAGAAATAAAACTGCTTAATGAAGACTCTTTGTTCATCATTTCCAATGCAGAAAGGCAGAAGCTGGGGCACATTTCAAAGAATGCACTCTAAATGATATTAGAACATCAACATATCCTGAAAAAATCAAATGAACAGGTCTTGCAGGAAGGGCACAATGACAAATGGCTGAGTTCCTCTTCCTCCCTTTCCTAGGGCTTAGGAAATGTGAAAACAGGAGAAATAAACTCCATGGACCTTTCAAGTTATGTAAAATAACCATTCAAATGCTAAAAATGTTGCAGAACGTCTGCACAGTGGTGTGCCAATAGGACCATAATAAAACAGCACGCCCATTAAAGGCTGTCTTGTAATTAACTTCTCTCATGGGATGGGACACTCTGGAGACAACATTGTGTAGGAAATCCAAAGTCCACAGATGCCCTCTGGCTAAGAAGGAGGCCTAGAAGTCCAGTGAAGCTGGGAGAGTTATTAATTGATAGGAAAGCTACCCCCAGGGATGCTAGTTACTGCACTGGGAGGAATGCCTGCCATCGAATCCTTGGCAGTGCACGGATTTTTATAATAATCAAACAATGAAAGCACATGGAATATCCTATGGGAGACAAAGGCTTAAAAAAATCATAATATATCCATATCATGGAAACTTATGCCCATATTAAAATAATAGTGTAAGTTAAGAATGGACAATTGTTACTTATCAGTCAGTTCTAGCACACTTCCTGCTTTTATAAATAAAGTTTTATTGGAACACACTCACACATTTATTTAACTGGCTGCTTTTAGTTACAATGGTGACATTGGAGAGTTGTGGCCAGCAAAGTCTAAAATACGTATCTTGCCCTTTACAGAAAAAATATTTTCTTATTTCTGGAGGAGCAGAATTTTCACCCCAAATATGATTATTTTTAATAAATCACAAGACTCAGGAGGAACCTTTGACTCCCTGACTATCCCTGACTAATTTAGATAGAGGACCTGCCCAAGAAGGGATATGTCATCACAGATAAGCATAGTTTAAAATGAACTAAGTGTGGTCGATAGAGAGGAACCCAGAAAGCCCCTTTGATTGGTGCTCTCTTTGTCTCACTGTTAAAGATGGTCCAGCAAACATTTATTTACCGGACATTTGCTTTTCCATTTCCCTGTGAATTACCTTACCTGTCATTTGAAGTCCCCAACCACAACCTCCCTTCTTCTTATCTCAAGACATATAAGCTTCAACTGATTTGTCTGGTATTCTTTAGGGAAACATGTACACACATAATTAAATTGGTTTATTAACCTGTGCCATGTCAATTTGATTATTCCAGGAGAAGCAGGAGAAAAAAAAGGGGAGATTTTTCTCTCCTTCCCATTAACATAGACACATTTTTGTTAGGTAATATTAAGTGAAAGGGGAAGTTAAAAAATTGTATGCTAAGCTTATATTTTTATGTACCTAAAATTTGTGCATGTGTTTTTTTATGTATGTATATACATTTGTGAATGTCTCGAAGGGTAAGCACTATGATATTAGAAATGGGTATCTCTAGGATTATTCATGGCTTCCATTTTGCCATTATTACCTACTTTTAAAAAATTACCCATAAAGAAAATATATTACTTATGTAACAACAAAAAAACACATTAAAATTCAAAAATGAGCGAAATCACCGAGGTAGGTCTTAATATTGGTTTTATAATCTTTGGTTCCAACAGCGGAATTTTCAGAAGAGGAAAATGAAGCAGGCTTGTGTTTCAGTAACGTGGAGCTTGCCAGCCTCAAGGACTATGTGGGCCTCATTCTAGTGCAGGGCAGGCTGCAAATTATTTCAAGGTTCTATGAGTTTGATAGCAGTTGTCTGGAAGGGGGACAACTGCTCATTTTCAGCTGTGGACTCACAAGCATGGAGAGACTGTTATTTTCATCTGCGCTCTTTCCATTGCACACAGAACATCTGTCACAAGGCTGCTGTCGGATGCGGCAGCAAAGGCTTCTCTCCATCTACAAAAGCCCAGCATCTGCTACAGGAAAGGAGATCAGACAACGACAACCAATGTGTAGATACTTACCTGTACCAGGCCATCATGATGAATTAATTTTTAATAACAGTAAGCACTGCAGCAATGGATATAATAATGATGTTATTGTCACAATGAGCTAGTTATTAATATTAATAACAGGAAGAGAGCCAAGGGAAGGTCAGGCATTAGGAATATGGTCATCTGGGCAGCTTCACCAGGAAACTGCAGCTTCATGCTCCCCAGGGAATTGCTAGTCCATTCCCTGCAGATCCCCGTGGGGAGGAATTAAACAAAGGGGGAGATGGATGCATGTACAGTGAAGTCAGAGGGAGAGATGGGTGCAGGCACAGTGAAGTCAGAGTGAGGTAGGAAAGGCACTTGCCTGTGAGTGTAGCCTGGGAAACAATGATCATTGGCTAGGAGGGTGGGGCCTATGCAAGCCTGTGAAAAATTGGGAATACATAATCCCCTGATAAGAAGTTCCCACTCTCTTGTGCTCAGGCTCTTGTGAGTTCTCTTGCTCCATGACCTGTACTCACTGGTGAGCTATCCTGCCATGTGGACACAAGCTAAGCTAGCCAGATGCTGGACTGGCCTGTGCTTTAATATGGAGTGGAGACTCTGGGCACTGGTTTAATTCTAGCCCTGCTGAAGACAAGATTAGACATTTCCATGGTGGGAGGGAAGGAAATGGGACCCTGAAAACTCAGGGATTTAATTCCACTCGTCTTCCCAGGTGAATCTCAGAAAATTCCTTTCCTTGCAACCTCTCAAGAATTTCACTTCCACTGGTAACAGGTGGAGATGCAGAAGGCACCCCACTAATAACAATGGCCACATAATATATACCTACTAGAGGCCCGATGCACGAAAATCATGCAAGGGGCTTGGCCCTTGCAGCCCTGGCTTCGTCTAGAAAGTTATCCTAACGGTTGTTTTGCTGTCCTGCCACCTGGTCTAATTAGCATATTACACTTTTATTATTATAGATATATGTGGTAGGTGTATATTATACCTATGTGTGTACACATATATTTAAATGATTTGTGTTTAGCCTATCATTTGAACTAAAACAAACTCTTATTCTTAAAGAAAGAATATGATAATATATTTGAAAGATTTAAACCTCTTTCATAATTCTTGGGTTTTCATTTTCAGTATGACCTTTCATTTTCAGTGGACTGCAAAGTTTGGCTTTCATTGTTAAGGAGAGCTTTGCAAATATTGCCACAAAATATCCCCAAGTTATTTGAGGGTGCTGAATACTTTTTGCAAAAAATCAATGGAATTCAAATGTAACTGTAAAACAGTGCCTCAGGTTCACTTTAAATGCCTGGGCCTTTAAAACACAACAGCAACACACAGTTTTCTTTATATCATCTATGAATGGATTAAAACTCTCTTATGTCTGCTGGTTCAAAGGATATGGGTGAAATCTGGGACTCAGAAGGAATTAATTTGGGCCACCTAAGGGGTGGGTGTTGTTGATATGGAAGAAAACAGAGTAAGAGCAAGGGTAAGAGCATAATCTCTGGATCTCTGGGGTCAGAATGCTTGGGATTTAACTCTGTTTACTGCCTGTAAAAAACTGTGCACGTTTCAAGTCCTCCGTTTCCTCAATGTTAAAGTGCAGGTGATTGCACTACTCCGTGTCTCCCTCATAAGGTTTTTCTGAAAATCACAAGGGTTAATACTTGTAACGTGGTTAGCACAGCAGATGGCATATATCAGACTGCAAGTACTATGTATTGGTTAAATAGATGGTAGCAAGTGTGATGTTTATTGACCGGTCATGATGGGCCACCAAAGTAAAGTCACTAGGAAGAGTGAGCATGAATAAAGAAGCACTTAGGAAGGGAAGACGAGTTTGGTGGTCAGCTGAGGTATAGGCCAGACATGACTTAAAAAAAATTCAAATAGGACAAGACATTTGTGAATTCCAGCTAGTCTTGTTAGAAAATGAGTACAGGCTAATTATTGAACTGAAAATCCTGAGTTGCCAGGAGAAATGCAAGTAAATTTTGATTTACTCTTACCCTGACCATTCTAAATGTATATAAGGCAATCTATGTAGAGGGCATTGGACTCTGATAGTTTTCTGTTTATTATTCCACAAATGACTAGAAGGCACAGTCTGTTATGCCTTTTAATAATCCATTAATATTAAAGTGTTAGTGAGTGCCCATAACCTTCACTCATACCCCAAATCCCCACCTTGGACACCCAAGCTATTGAAACATGTGATGCTTCTTTTAAAACTTGTTTGATTTCAATCTATTTTAGTACCTGAATGTCACTGTTATTAATCTGAATTTCTCCCATTTATTACTCAATAGTGTTTTTTTATGCTATAAAACTATATAATCCCTTAGTGCTAATTAGATGTCACTTAAATCTTTCTAATGATGTAAAACTGACTTGCTTATTCATGTTGTATTTTGACCCCTTCTGGACTGTGATTGCTTCAATCAGTGAGAAATGCTTTCATTGAATCCCATTCAGTTACATTAATAAGTTATTAACATAATTATGTAAATGCAGTGCTACATTGCTGACATTACTAGATAATTTTAGATAAATACACATAGCTTCAATTATCTACTTTGAATCTCAACTTAAAAATTTTATGTTTAGAGCAAAAACTATTTCTCAGCTTATATAGCTTTTGTTAGATAATATATAAAAATTCTCATTTATTTCACTATAGTTTATAACACTTCCATCATTTCAGCTTTGCATAATTACCTATATGTTCTTAAACACACACACACACACACACACTTCTATTTTGTGACTTAAACCTTAAGTCCTTTCTAAAATTTCATCTAAGTAAATGAAAATTCATCATCTAATAATCTTGACCTACTCTGAAGAAAAGAAAAAAATGTAAACAAATACCAACTCAAAAAACTCTAAAACCAAAATAGATGTTTGATATGGCTCTTTTAGATCATGTAATGTTGAGGAGAATGTTGAGATATTGACTGAGTACATAAATATGTTAGTGCCTGGCTGGCGTGGCTCAGTGGTTGAGTGTCTATCTATGAACCAGGAGGTCATGGTTTGGTTCCAGGTCAGAGAATATGCCTCCTTTGCAGGCTCTATTCCCAGTAGGGGGTGTGCAGGAGGCAGCCAATCAATGACTCTTTCTCATCATTGATGTTTCTAGCTCTCTCTCCCTCTCCTTGCCTCTCTGAAATCAACAAAAATATATTTTAAAAAATAAAATAAATAAGTGTTTTAGTACTAAAAACTCTACTTTGATCACTGTGATAAAAACAAAAGGGAAAGTTATTTTTTTAAAAAAAATGGTGTATGCCTACAACTACAGTAAATACATTTTAGAGTAAAATAATTTGCAGAAAAAAAAGGCATCATACTTTTAGGTTGTTTTCTTTTCTTCCATCATTTAGGAAAATCTAACCCATATCATAGAGGTAGATTGTCAGACTGTTTAAATCAAAACATACCTTCAATGAGAAAACAGACTCCTGGGAAATATTGCTATGATATTCCTATCTACCTTTTCCCCTCATCCTGACATACCTGAGCATCATTCCTAATGCTCAATTGTCCCATATTAGCTTTCATTTTCTTTATAGGCCTAGCACATATTACCTGCTGTTTAAATATTGTTATTCTGATCACCTGCACGATATTCTTTTTTTAAAGTTTATTTTTGATATTGATTTCAGAGAAGAAGAGAGAGAGAGAGAGAGATAGAAACATCAATGATAAAAGAGAATCATTGATTGGCTGCCTACTGCATGCCCCCTACTGGGGACTGAGCCCAGAACCAGGCAACCCGGGCATGTGCCCCTGACTGGAATTGAACCAGGGACCCTTCAGTGCACAGGCCGATGCTCTATCTACTGAGCCAAACCAGCTAGTGCTCTGTGTGGCATTCTCGCCCCCTATCTCTCCTCTACTTTGGTTTATCCCACATACTGTTGACCAAGTATTAATCCAGAAATAAATAATACCAACATATTACTTGTATAATAATAATAATAATAAATCAATAAAATAAACTTTAATGATTCCCCAAAGGCTACTCAATAACATCAAAATTCCTTTGGAAACCATACTCTACTCAAAATCAAAGTATGTCAATACATTATTACATGCCACTTTCAACAAATAGCCATTATTTACTGCAAAAGTCTATGGTGCAATGAAAAAGAGAAGAGAGGGAGAGAGAGAGAGAGAGAGAGAGAGAAGAAAAAAACCTTGCAGCGGGAAATGCTAGCCTCAATTTTGAACCTAAGTTCATTTTCTATCTCTAATGTAACTTATATTATGTGGCTAAAGAGGTACTTTTTGAATCATTGTCTACATTTCAGATGACTGTATAACACAAATTTACATGCACATATGTTTTAAATCAAGATTTTTTTTATAATATTTAAAGGATCTAGGTTTTATCTATTTATTTGGTTTTCTTTATATTCAAATATTGGAAAAGAGTAAGAGATGGTCTTTATATTATAGTGCTTCTCATAATTTAGTTCAGTGATGGCGAACCTATGACATGCGTGTCAGAGGTGACACGCAAACTCATTTTTTTGGTTGATTTTTCTTTGTTAAATGGCATTTAAATATATAAAATAAATATCAAAAAATATGTCTTTGTTTTACTATGGTTGCAAATATCAAAAAATTTCTATATGTGACACGGCACCAGAGTTAAGTTAGGGTTTTTCAAAATGCTGACACACCAAGCCCAAAAGGTTCACTATCACTGATCTAGGTACATTTTGTTGGTTTGTTTTCCATTTTGGTGCACTTTAATGTTCAGTGAACAAAGGTACATTAATCATAACTTTTAAAAATAAATATTTATTACGTATATTAAAAATATAACCCTTGCTCAAATATTAACAAAAATAAAATTGATTGTCTCTAGTCAATGTAAACATTGTTCAGATCTTTTATAACCCCTTGTACATACATACATATATATGCATATACATGTTTTCTAAGAATAGAATCCTAACATACTTATGTTTCAAAAAGTTTTTTCGCTTAACATCATATGCTCTACACCTGGCAGGCTTACTAATTAAAAGTTATTCTGCAAGATAATTTGCTGTGTGATCCTAGGGGAGAAACTTAATACCACAGTGATTAAATTTGTTATCAGAAATATAGAAATAAAAATAATACCTTCTGTTTGGGCTCTTGAAAGAATTATATGCAAAGTACCTAGAAAATATAGAATGTACTATAAAATAATAATAAAAATATGCTACTATTTTATGCAAAGATAAATATGTTTTTCTGGAATAGTAAATAGCATGTATACATTTTTATTATTAGGTTGAAAACAATCTACAGGAACTAGTAGGGGTCCATATTAATGATAAAACACTGACAAGGTGTCAAATAGAAATTTAGAATGATATGATAGAGTGCTATTAGTTACAAAGAACATGTTTAAAGCACACTGTTAATTATAAGAGTTCAAACTAAACATTTATGGACTTGAACCAGGGGAAAACAAACTCATTTGCATAACATATAAATAACTAGTTTATTAAATGTCTTCCTCCACTCAGTTTTTTCTCATCTTTCTATGACAAATACAGAATATTTGCCATAAGTATGATTAACAGAGCGTTAATATCTTTAACTATCAAATGTTATTGTGAGTGACTAAGGAGGCCTTAAAGTTCTCAGCTTTATTAAACTTTTGATAAGTTTCTTTCTGACTTTAGACTCCTAACTTCCCCTTTCTTAGAGCAAATTAATCCAAAGGGCAATGTAATTTTAAATCCTTTCTCTTCCTGAAGCCCCTTTCCAGTGTTATAAGCCAGAAGTGCCATTTACAAGGATCTGAGAACTATGTCCTTGAAATGTAATCGTCAAGCAAGAGAGTGTGCCTCTCTGAAAGTTTCTGCGGGACGGTAAAAGCCTAGCTTTGGTGAGAGTTTTACTTCAAATTGTAAATGAAATCAATTTTGTCTTCTCATCTTGTAAGAGTTCCCTTTTTTAAACAGAGACACAGTGGTTCTGGATTTGAATGGCTTAGTCTATAATTTGGGACCAATTACATGGTTAAACTTTAATTTTCTATTTGTAAAATGAAATGTATAGTCCCTCCCAAACAGGGTGGTTGTCAGGATCAAAGGAGATAAGTATGTAAAGTGTTTTAAAGAATGATACATAGCAAAAACTCAGTGAAAGTTAGAAACAGCATAGCCTAAGGCAGGGGTGGGCAACCCCTGGCACGCGTGCCAAACATGGCACGCCAGTAACTTTTGCTGGCACGCGAAACCCTCTCTTATAATCTTCCATTTACAATTTTTTTCTTCATATCGACTTTTTTATTTTTCAGATAAATTCAGTGTAGGTGCATCTTAGATAAATAAATAATTTTACATAACAAGTTATCTTAAAGACCATAGACATGGATTGATGAGAGAGGGGAAGAGCGATTTCTATGCCTCTGCCTTAACTCTCCCAGCCTTCCTAGATCCGACCAGTGTTTTGGTTTCATCCACATACGCTTGTGAATCTTTGTTCTCAGTGATGAATTTTGTTAAGTCTCGTAATAGGAGTAGCCTGATGGGTAGTAGCTTGTGCATATCTCCAAAGGTCACAAAATATAAACCTGCTGTAAAATCTCTGTCATCAGTGATGCAGCAGCAAAAGTCCCACTGATAATATCAAACGGAGTCATAAAGTTTTCTGTCGGTCTATCAGTGTACATGTATACATTAAAAGATAATATTTTTCTTCATCATATACTGTGTTTTTGTCACTCGAATGAATTTTATTATTTCTTCAAGGTTCTTCACATACGTACACCTTAAGAGATATCAAGTAGGCGTAACACGTTCTCAAAAAATTAGGGTTGGCACGCAGAAGAATTTTGAGTCAGAGATTTTGCTGGTTTTGGCACGCACTCACAAAAAGGTTGCCCACCCCTTGCCTAAGGACTTGAATAAGCAATTACAACTTTAATCTGTAAATCAGCAGGTATTCCATGTCAGTTGTAAATTGTTTTAAAAAATGCAAGTTGAAACAGTAAAATGTTAGTTTTCAGCAATCCAAGTGGTGTAGATTTTTTTCAAATGTTTCATCACAGTTGGAAACTGTTTGGCAAAGCAAATATTCTCATATACTAGGGGTGGAAATAGAATTTGTGACTATCTTTATAGAGGACAATTGACAATAAGTATAAAAAAACTTTCAACATTGATAAATATTAATCAACACTGATGTTAACAAAACATTGGAATCAACTGAAGAAGATAATATTGTATAACTATTCTTTCTTATATTTATTTTATTTGTATTTAATTATATATACATATATACATACATATACACACATACATATACATATGTACATACATATATATACACACACATATATATAAATATGTGTGTGTGTGTGTGTGTATATATATATATATATATACTCACCACCCAATGAAAAGTCTCCTTCCATCACCATTTATCTCCCCTTTACCCTCTTCTACCTCTTTCCACCACCTTCCCCCTGGCAATCTTCACACTGTTTTCTGTGTCTATGAGTGCTTTGTTTGTTTGGTTGTTTTTTGCTTATTCCTTCACCTTTTTTACTCAGTCCTCCAACCTTCCTTCCCTTTAACAGTTGTCAGTCTGTTTTCTGTATCTGAGTATGTTTCTATTTTATTTATTTTGTTCATTAAATTCCACATATATGTGAACTCATATGGTATTTATCTCTCTCTGACTGGCTTTTTCCCTCCATTTAATAATCTCCAGGTCCATCTAGGCCAGTGATGGCGAACCTTTTGAGCTCGGCGTGTCAGCATTTTGAAAAACCCTAACTTAACTCTGGCGCCGTGTCACATATAGAAATTTTTTGATATTTGCAACCATAGTAAAACAAGGATGTATATTTTTGATATTTATTTTATATATTTAAATGCCATTTAACAAAGGAAAATCAACCAAAAAAATGAGTTCGCGTGTCACCTCTGACACGTGTGTCATAGGTTCGCCATCACTGATCTAGGCTGTCACAAAGGATAAGATTTCCTTCTTTTTTATGGCCCAGTAGTATTCCATTGTGTAAATGTACCACTGCTTTTTTATCTACTCATCTACGGATGGGCACTTGGGCTCTGGCGGGACATATGCTAAAGTTGGAATGGTAAAGAGAAGATTAGCATGGCCCCTGTGCAAGGATGACAGGCAAATTCCCACTATATTTTATATTTGTAAGTTTATCCCTAAATAGACATTTAGGTATCAAGTGGTATTCATAAAATTAGATCATGCTATTTAATGATCCCTCAGAATCAATAAAACATCAGTTCAGCCAAGACAATGCTAAGGTAGGGGCTAATGAAAGTCTGAAGGGCAATCTTTTTTATTTGACTTTTTTTTTATATTTTATTGAGTTTTTGCAGAGAGGAATGGAGAGAGATAGAGAGTTAGAAACATCGATGAGAGAGAAACATCGACCAGCTGCCTCCTGCACACTCCCCACTGGGGATGTCCCCACAACCAAGGTACATGCCCTTGACTGGAATTGAACCTGGGACCCCTCAGTCCGCAGGCCGACGCTCTATCCACTGAGCCAAACCGGTTTCGGCTTGACTTTTTATTGTACCCCCAAGCACACTGCTGGACATATGGTGGGCACTAAAAAATTGTTTGTTGAATAAACGGAGTTAATTAACCTGAGGAGTTTTATGTATTAGTCTCTGATAGCAAAACAAAAACAAAACGCAAAAAAAACCCACCAATAACGAATAGAGGCAAGTCTAATCTGGAAGCTAATGATTCCTAAGTTTTAATTGAAAATAAACATAAACCGCAGTGATAGGAGCAATTAAGTGTGTATGTACAGAAAACAGGGCAAACAAGCAACCCTCCGGATATAGCCAAACAATATTTCCCTGCTTGATTAAATCTCCTTGCGGCTGCTTCCAAACCTGAAAACAGGGAAGCAATGCGGGTGTGAGTTTCCTCTGCAGATCCTCCTTGCAGGAGGGATGCGGCAGGGGGTGCTCCTTAGCTTACAGTGATGTCAGAAGCACAGGAAAGGCACCACACACACACTGT
>NW_006282396.1:1953023-1959205 GCF_000327345.1 Myotis davidii
TTAGAAACATCGATGAGAGAGAAACATCGACCAGCTGCCTCCTGCACACTCCCCACTGGGGATGTCCCCACAACCAAGGTACATGCCCTTGACTGGAATTGAACCTGGGACCCCTCAGTCCGCAGGCCGACGCTCTATCCACTGAGCCAAACCGGTTTCGGCTTGACTTTTTAAATAAATACTTTTAACTAACTGGTTTATTTCTGTCCTCCACATAGATAAAGGTTAAAACCATTGATTACATATTGGCTATTGAAAACAGCCTCTTGTCTAAGAACTGTCAAAGTAAATGGACTCATTTTTTTGTTAATGATGATGTTAATAAAGACAGATATGAAGGATTTTATTTGCTCAGAGGATATAAAACTAGTGTATTATTGTTTTACTCTCCAAATTAACATTTTCCTTTTCATTTCTAGCACTCAATTTCATTTAAAGCATGTTTTATGATGAGTCTTTTTAAATGGCATATCATTAAACTGTTACATGTGGCTCATGTGAAGACACACAGAAGTTCAAAACTAAACATTTATGGACTTAAAAGCACCACAGGAAAATAAACTGAGACCCAAAACTTCCAAAGAACTGCTGCAGATCACATTACTTTTGGTGAAAAATTAAAATGACACCTGGCAAATATTTTCAAGGGACAGAGCCCAAATCTAATCATTTTCTTACTTAATGTCATTTAGGCTTAAAATAGGATAGTTTATCTAATTTGGGTAAAGGAACAGCTGGTGTCAATTCATTTATGCAGTATGTTTACTGTTTTCCTTGATACTACAGTGATAATTATAATTTTAGAATGGATAATTTTAAAGAATAACACTTCTTTCACAGTTTCTCCTTTTTGTAAAACCTCCCTCTACTTGACTCAGAAACCAATGAGAGTTCTTGAATGCTTTCAACTTGTTCACATCTCTCCTCCTCCTCTGTCTTGTAGGAACAAGGTCAAAATGATTGGGAATTATGAAAGATTAAACATGTCTAATGTTGTAGTGAGAAGTTCTCAAATACGAGTATAAACTGAATGAGTGCCACACTTTGAGCACAATTCATAATAAGCACTATAGCTTATTGACTTTAAAATTAAGAACAAATGACCAGCTGGAGAGGCTCAGTGGTTGAGCATCGACCTAGGAACCAGGAGGCCACAGTTTGATTCCTGGTCGGGGCGCATCCCCAGGTTATGGGTTTGATTCTCAGTGTGGGGTGTGCAAGAGGCAGCTGATCAATGATTCTGTCTCATCATTGATGCTTCCATCGTTCTTTCCCCCTCCCTTCCTCTCTGAAATCAATAAAAATATATTTAAAAAGAAAAACAACTAAGGATGCCTCATTTTTTAAGGTCATTGTAATGTGCAGATTTTGTTTAATAAATTCAAGATTTGTTGTTTCTGGAAGATGCCCTATTCACCTCCAAAGGTAAGAATTCATGTGTGCTTTTTAATCAGGGATTCAAGACCCAGGCTTATCTAATTTGCAGACTTTTATGAAAACCATCATCAAGTATCCCATCTAGCATTGCCCACTTACAAGGCAAGTTCTCTTTTCATTGACTTTTAAGGAACTATAGAAAGTAAAAGGTGAAAATATAATCCCGTACCTCTTGGATCTTTCAGGTGAAAGTGTGCCAGTAGCTTTAGGCTCACCATTTACCCTCCATCACTCCTATTTTGCTATTTTCTGAGGTTTCCAGGCACCTGTGCCCTCCCTTTTCTTTATTAATGTCAGATTAGCTGGGTCTATTCACACTCAAGGCAAAAATGAGAAACCCAACTGAGCACAATACATAGGCTTAAGACACTCTAACAAGGGACAAAATGGTAAAAACAATACTAAAAAAAGTAATTGCAGTTTCCTAAATTTTAGCTGATAAAAGAGAGTTGTAGGATAGTCTCATCAACATCCTTAATTTCTCAGCTAGTAGACACTGGCCATGGAAGGAGAATGAAACCTTTCATGCTTTTGTAAATGCATTTAGTCTTCACAATGTGATGAATTCAAATGGTTCTGTACAATTCTTCCACAAAAATCAAGTTGGTATGTTTTCCTTGCTAATCTCTTCAAACAACTCATGTGAAATTACTATTATGCTGTTAAGCACTGAATATTGCCTAGTATCGTACATTTATTTAAAGTCAATTTCTGACTAAAAAGAATTTGAGATGGCCCACTAGAAGAGCATGATACAAATAAGTTGATTTAAGAGAAATGGAGGTCAGAACGGAAAGAAAGAGACCAAATAAAACATGCCAAGAGCAAATGCTAACATAGATGTTCTTATTAGAGATCAAGAATTTACCTTCATTGTGATTGTACCCATATGAGTCATTGAACATTTTAATGATTATCTTACAAACAAAGAAAATGTAAAATCAACGTAGCATGAGTTAAAGCAACGCATGTGAGTTTATCTGTTAATTAAAATTATGCTGGAAGTTAAATTACTCCAACTACATAAAGATACAGCACTTAATTAAATCAGTGGGTTATAATACTTATATTAGTTTCAATTTTTAAATATTTTATTTCATTACCTGGAAGGTGTCTAATAGGAGTGTTGTAAAAGCTGTGCTGAGCTTTGTACGTATATACATTACTGACAATAAAAATAAAGAATTTGCTTCATGTCATGGCAAAATATTACCTTGTCTTATTTCTAGTTAGTTTTATCAAAACAACAAACAAATAAACAAAAGCTCTACAGACAAGATATTCCAGTAACCTTTTATAAACTTATTACTAAAAGCACCATCTGCTGGTTACTAGAAACTGATGCATTTCAATCTGCCTGTCTTAATACATCCTTTGATAAAAGAATAGAAAAACTTTTCTCTCTTGCATGCCTGCATAGATTCCCCCTCTGCAAAATTACCAGCCTAGAGAGAGAGAAATTAGATTTTATTGATAAAGTGTTTTTTCTATGTGTGTGTGCTTGCAATAGAAATCAGTTTTTCAGGTTGCCTTTTATTGGAAAACTTAGGTATGTAAATGAAAGTATTTTCTCTTCTAAATCAGTCTTACATAACCAAAAGGCAATTATAGTTCAGTAAGTGCAGAGGCCTCCCTCACAAGAGACATTATAAAATCTAAATAAAGGGTTTTAACTAGTCCAGCCTTCAGCCTAATTCTAGCACACAGTAGGTTCGAAATAAGTGTTCGCTGAATGAAGAAAGAAAAAAAAAATCAGCACTATGACTTGGTGTGAGATAAGACCAAACTGAGGGGAAAAAACACTCACATTTCAGAGTCATTAGATATTTTTAACCATGCCAAAATTTGATGTGTGGATTTAACATGAGCAAGGAAGGGAGTGATGCTTTTTATTTTTAAAGAAAGATCGTCACAGAAAGTAAATTTAGAATTTTTTGAGATTTCAAAAATGTGGCAAAGTATTATTCCTGAGAAACTTAATAGACCTTTAGTATGAGCATATGATCCAGTAGATTATAAACATAGGAAAAGAAATCTTTTGTTGCTGAATAGCTTTGTTGTAAACTCAACAGAAATAATTTTCTGAGAGTATTGAATTAGATTATTTCAAATTAAAACTTAAGATATGAAATTCTGACCTGTAGGAGGAAAATGTGGTTTTATGTGTTTTTTGTGTGTTTTTTAAATTACAAATGGAGAAGTTGTTTCAAGGGTAATCAGGGTAAAGTCAAGTCTTACAAAATCTGTGGAGTTGGCATTTTAAATTGGGCCTTTTGTTTAGAAAAGCATTGTTTTTCAAATTGATGAATAAGGCCCTCAATTATACCCGCACATTTTTGTGGGATGGGATTTGGAAGGGTGAATACAATTTCTCCAATATAAGGGTAATCTCCTCCAAGCTTCACTATGATGTGACTTTAGTACCCCTCTTATGTGATCCAAATATACCTCTTTAAGTAAAATATATTCACATTAAAAACTATGAATCTGGAGCCTCTAACCCACTTTCAGAATAAACTTTTAGCGTTTCAGTGTGTGATTCCATGTGACAGTTGAACTACAAAATGACTCTTCTTTCACTAAATAATTGGACAAATGTAACAGTTTATACAACAGATACTTTCTAAGTGTTTTGGAACATTTATGAATTCAATAGGGAGAAAAAAGGCTTTCATACAAACTCTGTAGGTGATGATAAAAAGCATTTAGCATAGCTTTAGGGGAAAAATGCTTCTGCCAGGAACACTTTCCTAGTTCTACAGTAAAAATAAACCTTCATAAATCCCAATAACAATAGAACTCTTCATCAAACAGGCATCAAAATTAGATTTAAAAAGTGAAATATCTAGAGTCTACACACAATTCTTAAAAATCTATCTGATTTTTGTATATACTAGTATATGCCAGAGAAGGCCCAAGGCTGAGAGTTGGGACTTAGGGATTTGGAACTACATGAACTAGTCTTTCTTCCCTTCCTTCCTTCCTTCCCTCCTTCCTTCCTTCCTTTTCTCTCTCTCTCTCTCTCTGTCTCTCTCGTTTCTGTCACTCTCTCATGGTTTGTTTTTTACACAGAACCAGTTTTGTAATAGAAATGTCAGTTTCCATTAGGTTACATTGGTATTTATATTAATAACAAAAACATTGTAAGAGTAATACTTTATAGTAAAAATGCATTAGCTGTCAGTCTAACACCATTTCTCTCCATAGGATCCAGAAGTTCTTTGGGAGAGCCACCCTTCTTTCCATGGGATTGAAAACACAGGTCTGGGTGGCATTGGCTTCTGAGAGCTCTGTTGATCACAGGCTGCCCTCTGTGCTGCTAGTCCTCTTGCCCCAAGGCGTAGTTGCCCAGATTATCTACAGCAGCAGTTCTCAACCTGTGGGTCGCGACCACTTTGGCAGTCGAACGACACTTTCACTGGGGTCGCCCAAGACCATCCTGGATAACAGATATTTACATGACGATTCATAACAGTAGCAATATTACAGTTATGAAGTAGCAACAAAAATAATTTTATGGTTGGGTCACAACATGAGGAACTGTATTTAAAGGGCCAGAAGGTTGAGAACCACTGATCTAATGGCAGACTCCTGTGATCTTTGATTCCTGACCAAAGTTATTTCAAACAGAGTAAATCACAGAATTTCCATGCCCAGAATTTGTTTGGTAGTTGGAGGAAAAACACTTTCACTCAAACAAGGAGACAGCACCCTGATAGCCACCATCATGAAATCCTGAAGGGACCCAGATTTGGCTGCTCCTGCAGAAGAACAGAACTGGAAAAATCCCAAGTCCTGGGGAGCATCGTTCTAACCCTTGCCTGGATTTCATCTTACATTGTATTTATCAGTTGAATGAGCCGAACATTTCTCCTTATTGCTTATCCCAGCTTCATCTAGGCTTTCTGTTACCTGCAAACACACGCCTAATAATTAAAAGGCTTTGTGTTAAATACTGGCCTGGGAGGCAGATGCTTTTATTGCCTCCATTTTACTGACAAGAAAACAGATTTGGAGAAGTTCAATGACTTCCTTCAGACCATACACCTAGTAAATTATTAGAGTGCAAATGAAATATGTATTTCTGATTATAAAGTTCACACAGTTAAACCTTACACTATGGGTATCCTAGTTGAAAGTGTGGCTGTTTAGAAAAGTTGTCCTGGGCTGGAATATTTGCTTCACCATTATGAGTTGTATGACCTTGAGTGAGTTGTTTAAACTCATTGGGTCTCAATTTCTTCAAAGGTAAGCTTGGGAAAAATAATAGTTTCTAACGTAAATGAGGATTACAGGAGTTAATATATATTAGGTGCTTAGGAGAGTACCTATATAATATTAATCACTTAAGATATTAGCTCTTATTATAATTATGAGTGATAAAGTTAGTTTGTATACTGGGACGCACAACATGGAGGGAGACCACCCCCGTGTCCTAGCCCACATCACAAGTCTAAACCGAAGTTAGACAGCATGTATGGGAATACCTGTAAAGGAAACCCAGCATACATGGATCAGAATCCTCTGGCCTACTCTGGCTAGCTCACCTGCCCCTGGAGAACGGCCTGCTGGCCTCCTAAGGAAACCCTGTCCTCCAGCCAACCATGCCCTGCTTCAGTGTGGCCTGTCCCAGGGCTCGGTAACAGTCTCTCTTCCCCCAAACCCATCAGGAAGTGTACCCGCTGCTGTGAGGCACTGCACTCCCCCAGCCCTTTGATAAAAGACATCAAACATGTTCCTAAATT
>NW_006282396.1:1959920-1965303 GCF_000327345.1 Myotis davidii
GAGCATGAGAGAGGAGAGTCACTGAATCAATCACTATTTCTGAATTTGAATAAATAAAACTTGGTGATGAATTTCATGTAATTGGTGGAGTAAATGGTGTGGTGCCCCACCCAAGTCCCCACTACTGGACTAGCGCTGTTTAAGCTGTTTGCTAGGCTCACAGCCAATTTCTTCTACAGAGAAATTCAAGAAGCTGCTTGGAAGTTAGAGACCACCCTTCATTCTTCAAACCCACACCCTAAGCCAGTGACTGGCAGTTTCCAAAGGACTGTCACCCTTGACACAGAATGTCTTCCGTAGCCAAGTCCCTGTCTCAGCCTCCACTTCTAGGAAACCCAAAATAAGACAGCTGGGCAATTGGCAAAAGACAGATATTTCCAGAATGATTCTCATTTTCCTGGCCAGTGTAACTTTTGCACAGATAGTAGAGCTGGTTATGAAGATTACAGATGCGAGTTCATTTTGGAACTTAGTTTGAGGCCCATATAAGCCAACCAAGTGGAGATGTCAAATTGTTGCTTAGCTACAGATGACTCTAGACCAGTGGTCGGCAAACTGCGGCTCGACCTCTGAAAGAAAAGGAAATAATAGATTGTATAGCTGTCATAAAAGTAAATGAGCATGGAAATGGAGAGAGGATAACATGAGAAAAGCATGTTAAAGAGAAAACCAGGGACTCAAAATGGAGTCACTTGTGCCAAAGCCCATGACACTGAACTTAGACTTAATACCTGACTTAATTGTCGTTTCAACATTCTCCAGGAATGATATTTTAATTGGACAGTCTGGAATTTTCTGGGTGGCACCAATCTGTCACATGGAACCTCATCATCCCCCAAAGGAAGCTTAGGCAACCTGCCTGGTAACTCACCCCCTACCTTCCCTAAGGGAAAATATTCTGGCATGAAACAGTTCTTTTTATTTTCTTTAAAAAATATTTTATTGAATTTTCACAGAGAGTAAGGGAGAGGGATAGAGAGTTAGAAACATTGATGAGAGAGAAACATCGATCAGCTGCCTCCTGCACACCCCCCACTGGGGATGTGCCCCCAACCAAGGTACATGCCCTTGATTGGAATCGAACCTGGGACCCTTGAGCCGCAGGCCGATGCTATATCTACTGAGCCAAACTGGTTAGGGCTTTCTTTCTTTCTCTTTCTTTCTTTCTTTCTTTCTTTCTTCCTTTCTTTCTTCTTTCTTTTTTTTTTTCTTGGGGTGTGTGTGGCTAATAACTTTCGTCCCCTGCCCAGTTTCTGCCTATAAAAGCCTTCCATACTGTACAGCTTCTGAGTAGCTCTCTACTTTCTAGATAGGATGTTGCTTGATTCATGAATCATTGAATAAATCCAATTAGATAATCAACTTTATTCAACTGAATTTTTGTTTTTAACAAGGGTCAAGGCCTCCCTCAGAGGTTTGGAATTACCAATGACCACTTGCTAACAGAATTCTCTCCACTTCTCTGAGGGCACTTGTCATGCTGAGGTTTGGGAAATTCACCCCTTTGGCTTGTTTTGGTGAGGGCACTCTTTCTAAAGCGACACCAGCTGTTTTTGCGGGTTTCAGCTCTCAGCTTTATTTGGGGTCGACTCTGGCAGCAGAATACTAGTGGCCATGTTTAAACCAGTTATAGTTTACCTTTCTATCCTCAAAACAGGTCACTCCTCTCCCCTTCTTTACCATGAATTAGATCTACGAACCTAACCTTATTTCCTGCCAATGAAATAAAAGATTCAGCATTTTATCCCACTGGATTAGACTCCCCTCTTCTGTTGCCATCTTGTCATGCGTACTTCATGCAGGCTGGAGACTTATCATTTGATAAAAATGTTTTTCACTGATTTCCCTGCGAGCTTCCGCTTCTCTTTCCTGGCTGTTAAAATTTCTGAATGTAAAATGTTTCCTTAACCTGGACCTGAGCTGTCTTTGCTGCAGGACATGCTTTAGAAAAAGAGAAGACTGGTTTCATTCTGTTTTCTAATCTGTAGTTCTCTAAAAGTAGGGGAAAGATTTTCCTCCTAAATTAAATGTGGAGGACATCTCATCACCTGGAGGCAAGGACCCCAATCTAGCTAATTATTAATATTAAGCTATTTATAGATACTGCAGAACTAAAGGGTAACACTGTGTGCACCAAACAAATTCTGGGCCTAATCACACTGTACATGATATAAAAAGTCATAAAAGATTCATTAACAAGATGGAGTAACCTGAGAATTTGATGTAAAGTGTACTTTTATATAATTTCAAGACTCTCAGCTCCTGCAGCTCCCAATATTACTCACTGCTTAGGTGGGTGTAGAGCTCTTTTTTCCAGCTTAATTAGTAACATATCGATAACAATGAAGAGCTATTTGCCTATGTATTAAAAGACTGTTACATAAAACTGTTCCTTAGTCATGGTACATTTCATATTTGAAAAAAGCCATTTAAATTCTCTATAGGTAAGGGAAAGAAAGGAAGAATTATAGGTTTAAAATTAGGGGGTGAAGAGGAAGAAAGGAGAGAGGAGTTGAGGGATCCCTTATTCTTCTATGTAATTACAGCCTTTTGGATTGATGTCATTGTCTTTTCCTTCTATTTTTTCCTCTGCCTAATTATAGTCAGGCCTATGTTCGCTATGAAGTATGCTTGGGGCAACAGGGAGCCAGCAATATTCACATGGTTAGCCCCTTCAAAACTTATCTCAATAGCTGGTACGTAAAAGAAAAAAAATGCAAGTGAAATGTAAGTGCGTGTCAGTAAAAAGGAGCAAAAACAGAATGAAGGGAAATAAGCATGCGCCGCCCATGGAAAGAGTAAAGGAAGGGCGGAAGTGGGGAGGAGAAGGGAGGAGACAGCCACAGGATAGAAAGAGAGAAAAGAAGAGAGGTGAAAACATACAGGAAAAGAAAGGCTACCTGGTAGATATGCCATGCACAGATTTCATGTCTGGAATCTGCCTTTTATCAAAATACATGTGGTCAGAGACATGCCATTGCATTTCTTATCATACACCATGTTGAACCCTTGGTAACCTCTTATTTTTAGAAACAAAAGTTATCATTTCAGCCACCAGGCTTTAGCCATTAACTCCATAGCCGGCTTGATATAACCTGAGATTAAGTCACATTTAAAGTCCAAGTGAGCTCACAGGTGTAGGTGCAGGTTGGAGCTATTAGGTCTGACAATAACAGTGCTCTGCACAATCCCAGTTACATGTGCTACTGCCAAGGATAGCAACCCCCGTGTGCTTCAGGTGTGATTGCTGCCAGAGAGTGCACTGATTTTTCCATGGTCAAGCCCGCAGTTTGCTGTTTGCATTGACATTTTTACAGCTGTGTGGTTGAAAAAAGAGAGATCTCCAACACTGGAGTTAACTGTCATCTTTCTTTCTCCTCTCCCTCTCTTCTTTCTTTCATTTCTTCCTTTTCCCTCATTCTCTCATCCTCTTTCTTTCACTGATCACAAAGACTGCTTGAGAATATTTCCAGCCCACGGTTTGAGGAATATAAGAATTGGAGCTTTACAATGACAGCTTCTAAAACTATAACTTCCCAAATAGATTATTCATTCATGAGCGAAATGTGAAGCCCTGGGAGAGAGTGCAGTGAGCTATGATCTATGGATTCCAAGTGCTGTCGTTGAGAGAAGTTACACAGGACTCTCAACATACCTCTGCAGGTGATTTATTCCTATTTCGGGATTTTAAGCTGCACTATTGACACATAAATTGAAAGAAGCTGACACATGGCTTCTCTACTTCAGCTCTGATATCTCAAAAGGCACTGCACATGCTCTAGGTAGAGAGTTGCTAGAAGCAGAGATCTCTTGAGGGCTCGGTGAGACAGTAACAGGCCAAATGCTCCAATGGCTACCTGAGAACCGTGACCTGGTAACCTCAGAGCTTCTGAGTTTTCTCACTTGAGAAATTTGGAGAACAGCTAGGGTTTTGAGATGGCTGCTAAATGTGAACCATCAGGGTGTCTTCTCCTGAGTTTAGAGCACTTAGGAAGCTATATAACTATGCAGAAACTTCATCTCTTTCTTTTAATATTTTTAGAATAGTTTATTGATTTCAAGAAAGAGAACCTCTTGGTTCATGAGTTAATGCTCAACCATTGAACCACACGGGCCAGGCTAAAAAGTCTTTTGTCTCAGCATAAGTTTTTTAAAAAATGTATTTTATTGATATTTTTACAGAGAGGAAGGGAGAGGGATAGGAGCAGCACTACATTGATCAGCTGCCTCCTGCAGGTCCCCCAGCAGAGATTGAGCCTGCAACTTGGGAATGTGCCCTGACCTGAGGAGCACTACATTGATCAGCTGCCTCCTGCATGTCCCCCAGCAGAGATTGAGCCTGCAGCTTGGGAATGTGCCCTGACCTGAAATCAAACAAGCAACCTCTTGGTGAATGGGGAGACACCCAACCAACTGAGCCACTCTTGGCCAGGGCAAAACTTCCTTTCTTTAATCTGACCTTTGCTCTTTCTTTCCTTTTGATTCAAACTGGCCTCATCCAGCACCATGACTCACCCTTGCATGCCTGATCCATTAATCATTAAGCCCACAGGACAATGAAGTTCTGTTTAGCATCAAATAATCTTAGGTACAAAGCCTCAGGTCTGTTGACCAAGGAGACAGAGTTTGAGTCAAACTTGAGACAACATCTGAGCTTCAGCTGTGTTTCAGCTCCAGAAAAGTAAAACGACCAGACCAGACACACCTTTGTGAAACTCAACAGAGCAACAACATGGCTGATATCAGAACCAAATGCGATGATCAACTACCACTACCCTAGCAATAACCAATTAATAGAGGCCACGACCCTAACTCTTCCATGATTAATGACTTCCCTTATATAACCAAACCATCCCCTAGAAGCCATGAGAGAGCCAGGTCTTAGAAAATCACTCACCTGTGACTCCAGGTTTTGTGCTCTTTCCTTAAATAAACCTTTACTTCCTTTGCTGCAAACTCCTGTTCAAGTTTGATTGCACTTTGATGTGTGCAGGCCAAGGAACCCAATCAAATTGATAACACTTGTCCCAGGTTAAGATTACCCCTAGGATAGCCACCTGCTCATCACAGACATGCTATGGTGCTCCACGGACTGGTTATAAGATATTCGGCTTTGTGTTACTTTACAAAATTTAGTCCAACTTATCAGAAAATTGCTCACATACAGTTGGATCTTTTGGTTCTCTGTCCTCTGAATTTCTTATCAAACACAGCTTTTCATTCAATAAATATTTAAGTGAGGACCTAATATGTGCTGGGCTGAGAGTTCCTCCAGATGAATAGTGGTGTGAACACAATGAAAACAGAGCCTTATCCTCAGGGAGTTTATATTCTAGAACAGCCGTGGGGCAATCCAGCCCATTTGAAATGAATAAAACTAAAA